>NW_024037053.1:2736773-2935479 GCF_015706575.1 Patiria miniata
TTGTATGTTATGGACCAAGAAGTCCCGTTTCTTGCAAAATCCAATCCTCCCAGATGTTGCTTTATTGGGTTTTTTTCTCTTCAAATTTTCATCAGTGAGGAAGTAGTACATCTCCAAGTTACAGGGGTGGGGGGGGGGGGGGCAAGGAGGCTTCAAAAACCTTAGCTTTATATCTGGTTTGACTAATATTTTTCTTCAGTCAAAAATTCATAAGAATTCCTGCTCCGCTCAAACCCAAATAAAATGTTACTGACCTGGGACGAGAGAATTTGGTGTCCCCATAGTCTGTAAAGTCGCAGGACTGAGGTCATGCATCTAGGACCTGTAAGCCAAATCATGAGACATGGCCGAGATTTTGGAATCGTCCCCCCCCCCACCTTCCGCCCACGCCCACGCCCATACCTTCTGCCCCCGCCCACATTCCAGTTTGGCTAATAATAAATTTTTTTAGTGCTTATGTTATATATATTGCTTTCCAGCAAATTGTATACTCGTGGGTGTAGAGAGGCAACTGTAGTAAAGTGTCTTGCCCAAGAACACAAGCACCATGTTCCCCATCAGGGTTTCAACCCACGTACATTGTAACATGGTCGAACACTGTAACCATTGGACCACAGCGCTCCACGGTGATACTTCATGAATGTTTAACTTGTATCCCACCCCCCTCACACCAACTCATGCACCCAAGACTCTTAAATCATCCGCCAAGTTGTAGTCTGGCATCCCAGCCAGCTTCGCCGATATTCCCCATGTTACTCACCTGCCAACCCTCATCATGAACGGCTCGCTGAAATATTAAACAAACAGGCTTGTCAACTCCGGGCCTTCTTCCAAGGCATTTCAATATTGATGCTTAGGAATCTCTCGATCCCCCCTCTCCCCCCCCCCCCCCCCCCACCATTCCCAAAGAGATCCTCTCACTAGCCTGTCATCATATCGCCAATATTTTATGGTGAGAAGCCTTTCCCTTATTGTATGTAAACTCACAAGTGTATTATTTAGGTTTGTTGACACGATGTGTAATTGAAAATTGATGATGCGTGGCTAGGAGGCATCCAACAAATTGGGTTTTTAGGTTTTGACCGGATACTTGTAAAGTCTGCGGAATATTCGGTTATAAGGGGAGGGAAAGCAAATGAAAATAAATTTTGGGGGTGGGGGTTAAGTTTTGCTAAATTGAAAGTTAAAGGTAGAGAAGATCGTTTTGCAGCTATCCAAAAAGTACCGTAACTGACAAAATTATTGTTGAAAAGCTTACTTGGGTTAAAGATGGGGATGGCAATAAACTCCCTGTGAAATTATTCTTTCTGGCATGCTGTCATTTTGAAGACAACAATAAAAGAAGGCCGTTTCCTAAAAAAATTCAGTTAGTAGTTGGTTTGTAATTCAGCGAATCTGTGAATAGGTGCGTACAAGCTTTAATACGACGTACACCTGCACGCGGTCGCTATTGTTTGTCAGTTCAGTGTGTGACTTGACTTCAACTATGAAACGTAACATTAAATATTTTTTAAATGCGATTTTCTTTTTTTATTGAAGTAACGTGTAAACTTGTGCCTTAACTTCAAATCTGCTTGTACTGACCAGTGTAGTAATCTATTCCTTTGCTGCAGGCGATTCTTTAAAAATTAAACCTAATTTATATTTTTTGGAAAAAAAAAAGTGGCAATTTTTCCCCATATCTTTACTGGTTTGTAAGAACACTTCTGGTCTGGCCAGTATTTTTAGCCACTAAACAGTCCTTTAAATATTTTGAATAATTTAATTTCTTTCTGGTTATGAAACCAAGGATTCCTCATAAGTGCCCTGTAGGCACTGTAGCTCAAAAGCTCGTAGAGAGAAAACAGTGAAAAGAAATTACAGTTTTTAGAGGTGGGAGGAAAACCCCAGCAGAATATTCCTGTTAAAAAAACCCACGTTATCAAGTAGGGACTGAAAACCCAATCAACATATTGGCCCAGGCAGGAATCGAACCCGGGCGAGCCAATTCTAACCGGAAAGTTTAACCTGCACTGAGTCAGAGTGTTCTTTTCTCTGTCAAACCACCAGCGGATCCCCATGAAGGACTTCAGCAACGAGGTCCGGGCCACTCTGGACGTGGACAACTTTGTCCTGCAGGCGTCCTTGCTCCTAGACATCACAGAGAACTCGGTGGAGTCCATCGTGGACCTGCTGGTGGAGAAGCTTCTGGAGGGAGACGAGAGGGAAGAGGTCATCACTAAGGAGGTCAAGTCAGCGCTCTTCAGCCATGACTCAGGTAAGAATGGAATGTTTTACGCTACTGGATTCGTACTCGAGTCGTTGTGACTAATGGTTTTTCCAATGTTTGAGATTCGTCTCGGCCATCCAGCCCGATCCCAGGCAGCACGAACAGCCTGATCGTGTTTAAGGCTGATGGCATTAAGGTCGTCTAAGATCTAGAGGTATGTGCGGCACAGGCCTCCTCCATGTCGGAAGTGCTCCGATGGAGCGTGGTAAACTTTGAGCAAAGTGTATTAAAAAAAAGAAAAAAAGAATCCAAAAAAATTATTTTCAAAAATAAACCACAAGGGGGCACTGACTATAATAATTTAGAAATGTATTCATTTATATTGCGCAAATTCCATATGAATATGTTCAAATGCGCATCACATACAGTTTGTAAGCTATACTCCAAACATGCTCAGAGAGGCCGCATTATGCAGCCGATCCAGGAACACCGGGGCAAGCCCCTTCTCTTTCAGGATAAGTGTCCTGGGTGTTTGATGTGCATTACACAACGCACAAGACAGTTTAACGTCTCATTGGAAAGAAGCGGGCTTGAAGGAGCCCAATCATGTCTCAGACAAGCAACCCATCCAACCACTGACCACAGTCAGTGGTGCTAATAACTTGGCAGTTATATACCACTAGCTCTTCCATTGAGCTACCGTACCTGATCGGTCAGAGTATCAAAAGCATCAAACAAATGAATTACTGATATTGATCCATGCTGTCAGAAGTTACCAGGGTTATATTAAAAGAAGCGATTTTTCTAGCTATCCATGGAATGCCATTGGAAGCTATTGGGCTGAGTGAGAATTACTGATTACACACACGCATTCAGATACAAATTAGATTTTAATCATTTGAGTCAATTCTGAAACATTATTTTTACTATCAGATATTGTGTTTTGAATATGAGGAACAAGTCAACTTTTTTTCCCCCTGAAATATTGATGGCGATTGTTGTCTGTTCCCCTTTGTAAGTGTTTGTTCATTCATGGAGGTGGGAAAACGTCCATGTATATGTTTCATTGTATTTAATAGGCATTCATCAGTTCATAGAACTGTAAATGATCAGTGGTGGTTAGCTAAATTTTGTGATCATTTTATTAAAATAGACATTCATGTAACTTGGGAATAGAGTATATCCAAAATAAGTGAAATTTTCTCAGTTATAGTCAATAACACGTACTTCATCCCCATGTTATTTTTATGAAATGGAGGAGCCACATATTTCTAAAAATATTTTTTTCTACTTTTCTATTTTTTCTCTCACCCTGTATGTACATGTACATTGATTTCATTATAAAAAAAAAAAAAAACCAAACAATTGACCTAAAAATAATGCCCATAAATTGGAGACAGCTTTTGTCATAACGTTGCTTTTTTTCATAAATCTATCTTTTCTTTATGATCTCTGGCCCGGATCCCCCAAAGATTAACTTTAAATGAAACATATCCTACTGAAACCAATACATGCCATCGTCGCACACCTTCAACAAAACAATCTGGTATCCTTGCCACAGGCAGCTGCACCACCAGAACTCTTCAGAAAAAAAGAAAAAAAAACTTACAGCAAGGATATTATGAGCATTCTTCCCAGTAGGGGTAAGCATATCCCCTGCATAGTTCAGATTTCACGAGTGCTTACAGATTTAGGCCGTAATTTTTTTTTTTTTAAGAAGGACACATTTTTTTCTTCATCATCCCTCCAGTTGCTCAATCCAATCTGTCATCTCTAGAGGTCTTGGAATTGTTAACGCCAAAATGATTTGCAAATATTTTTTTTTAAGACGGACATAATTTTTCTGACTGTCTTGTCTTTTTTGTTAAATATATATTCCCGTTAGTTTAAAGGCCATGAACATTTTTTCAGTTTAACAAGATGAAGTGTGGAAAGTCTGTCAAGGAATATCCGTTTCTGTTTTCGTTTCTTCTTCGGTGTAGCATGCTCTATGAAAAGAAGTCTTCCTAAGGCTGTGTAGGATATCCGAATATCAGAATATTTGATCACCCAGCGAGAATAGTATTTTACCAAACAGAATATTCGGGGAAAAAATGTGAGCTGTCGTGAGAAGATGCCAAAAAATGTGTATGATGTAATTTTATTTGTATAAGTAGAGAGTATGTATTATTTGTCAAAAGCCGCAGTTTTCTGGACAGCCGTTTTACACACAAAATTTGAAAGCTTCCGTGAGAAATATTAGCCGTAATTTGCATGTTAAAAATCTTTCAAATACCATCTAGTCAACTATCTCAAAAATATACATCAAAACACTCATTATTTTCATAAAAAAGCTTTTACCTAAATATCAATGATTGATTATTTGAATATTTGTTCAAGTTCCAATATTCGAATACTACATTGTTCGAAAAAGCACAGCACAAACTCTCCCTTTTTTATGAATTAGCAACCTTCTTGATGACATTTGTTTGTTTTCATTGTACATTGTAGCTTATCTGATTTCAGTATAAAAATCATATCGCTTACAGTTAACCCCATCTCAGAATAAGTAGTCTAAGATTTTGGAATTTACACGTATTTTTTCAAAATTTGCCCAGAACTTCTGGAAATGAGTGGCTTCATGGTTAAGAGAAAACACACAGAATAATCTGCCATTCTGTGCTGGAAATGGTACCTCCGACTTGACAGTGATCCAAAGTAAAGCAGACAAGCTCCATGTCGCTGAGATCAATTAATTGCAGTCCGCAATCGCTGTAACGATCTTTCCCAAAGCAGATGAACCACGTCAAACCGTGGGGAGCCTGCTCCATCACTCGTCTGCCGAGAATTCTCGTCACCATGACAGCGTCCTCGAAAAAAAAGAAGAAGCGATATGACATCACAGTGTTGATGACGTCAGTGACGTTTACTTTTTTTATTCATTATTTTTTTTTGGAGGACTAGTGGGGTTATTCTCATCCCAAGTTCTGTGAAGCGATCGAGCTGAGATGATGCTAGCACATAGTCGTGAGTGACAAGCGAGCGATTACTTCTATCGGCCAGGTTTTTTTTTAACCAACGCGCGGGGCAGATGTACATGCACATGTATGTGCCTGCCTGACATTTTGATGTATGACTTCCTGTGTGTCTCTGATTGCAAAGCTTAGTCATTAGTGGACGCTTTCGCCAGCTGGCTTGAGAAAGAGGGGGGGGGGGGGATGTGCTTGCTATGTATCCCTCGCCCCTTTTTATTATATACATATAATTCCGGAAACCGGTTTGAACATGATGCCCGTTATCACATTAATGGATGTAACTGTCTATTTAGCAGTGACACTTTCCTGTAAATATTTCCGGGTGTTGTTGATAATAGTGTCCTCTGTTTAATGGATGATGTTGATATGGGATCTGGCAAGTGGAATTTTTTTACCGAGAACTCAATGGTGTTGTTTTGCGCACACGCGGTCAAAAACACTTGTAAGAACATTCTGGTATGAACATTGCAAGTGGATTCAATGCTGTGTTTATGTTTGCAGTAAAGTCTGTCTCGAGCCAATGTGGCCCATCAGGCCGGCGTTTGTCTCCGGTTTCAATAGCATGAAACGACTGAGAATATTTGTATTCCCCCTGGATGGGATGCTAGTCCATCGCAGGTTACTCCCAGCTAATGCTGGTACCCATTTATACTCCTGGGTGGAGAGAGGCAAGTGGGGATGAAGTGGCTTGCCCAAGGACACAACATATATATGGCCAGTGGCTGGATTCGAACCCCTGACCCTCTGACCATCTGATCACGAGTCACAAACCCTAATCGTTAAGCCACACTTTATGAAATTTCTACCACTCATTTTAATTATTGTTGGGAAATGCCTCTTCCAAAAAAAGAAAAACCTTCAAAATGTACCCAAAGTTTCAATTTGATTAATATTTATTCAGTCTTTTGCCGAAGAGCACAAAAAAACCCCAAACCAATGACAGGCAAAACAGCCGTGTGATTTTTGATCCTGTGTATACTGTTATGTAAATATGAAGGATTGCACCGTGCACGCGTACTGTCGCGGTTCTGCCTTACACCTGGCTTATTAAAGTGGTGTCTGTTTCTGGGTTAAGATTACCTGAAGCTGTCGCCCCTTTCTGGCGTATTGACGATAGGGCTTCGTCAGGCTGGCAGACTGAAGGGGGGAGGGGATGATCAGAGTCACAAGATCACATGACTTGCAGGTCCGACTGCGGTTATTGATCATATGAGGTTGGGGCTTGACTCGGTAATGCACACTGTGATCTAGTAGGGCCCACTTTAATGGTAGGGATCATTTGTCATTGTGCGGTTTGTTTTTCGTTTGAAGCAACAAAAGTGCTCAAAATCTAAAGACGGTGCTTATCAAGTAACCCGATGAAGTTTCAGCTCTGTGAATGCTGTTTATTCTGAGAAAACAATTTTCTAAGATCTCGGTTTCAATTCAAAAGTTGTTGAGTCGTGTTTTGAATTGCGCCCGAAATTGGCATCCGGGATGCATTCTCGTTCAGCTGATTCCAGCTATGTGATGTCACATACTTAACGTTTGCGTCGTGTCAACGCTTTTGCGCACCCGTTCATGGATTCGCCGAATTACAAACAACTAACGGTACTAGCAGAAAATTTCAAAAAACATCTTTGGAAATGGCCCTCTTTTAATATTTCTTTTCAAAATGACAGCATGCCAGAGGGAATAATTTCAAAGGGAGTTTAGTGCCATTACTATCTTTAAACAAGTACACCGTAAGCCTTTCAACAATAATTTGGCAGTTATTTTTTGGACAGCTGCAAATGATATCTTTACCAATGAGAGTATCCAGGACACGATATAGCAATGTGAACGATTTTGTGAAAATGTTATAATGAACTGTCCTTTTTACAGGTATCTGTAATTGTTTTGTACAGTGTAAAAGGTACATTGTACAGTGTGGAAGAATAGTTTCTCCATGTTTGGTTCACGTAAACTGTGGAAATATTGTATTTCTGTTGTTGTTTTGTTTTGAGGTGCTTAAAACCTCAGTGTGAATTTGTGAACCACAATACGTACCTCGGGCCGAAAATCCTGACATTATCACACCCAACACAGCCCTTGAATGCCCCGCAGATCAAATTGTACAAGTCATGCAAGCGAGAGCATTCTTCCCACCTCATGTTCGGAGTAGCTCAATAATAACACCGAAGCAGGGAGGGAAAAAAAAATAATTTTTGTCTTTCGGCTCCCATTGAATTATTTCTTCTCCCTTGAACTCGGCGAGTACCGCCCGGGGGGGTCGAGGGCAATAATTGGATTCCGGTGGTGGGAATTAAACAGGCTGCCCCACACGCAAATCATGTACAGGGGGCCGGGACACTGGCCCCACAGAATGTGTTTAAGTGGATTTTCCACGTCGTCGAACCGCAACATCAAGAAAGTATCACTGTCAGTGTCACCTTCGAGTGGAAATTCTGGTCACTTTTTAATGTACACTTTCCAATAGGCTTGGGCGACCCAATCACTTTTTGGGTCGTGCCCGATTCTATATAAGAATCGATTCCAATTTTCCCAGGCGAAAATGACATTGGAAAAACTATCTACAAGGAGTCTTATGTAAACAGCATTTAATTGATAAATCATAAATACTTAAGACCATTCCTATTGGTTGAGAGCCCCTCATGTGGCCGGTCTTAAACGGATGATAAAGACATGGCTGGCTGGTCTTACAATGTAAACACTTTTCCAGTGTCACATGAAATTTGGACTCCTAAAAATCCAGTGCCTCTTTTCGTTTTATTGGTTGAACGTTCACAATCCTTCGGCTCGGGTAATTATCAGCACCCAGACTCCAAGCGGTCTTAAACAGAGTGATTAAAACCTCCAAAGCACATTTTATTCCCTTATTAAATGTCATCAAGACCTCTCATTAATGTCTTTGTAGAACTATATACTTCGTAACATTTGATATACATGTACATGAAAATGAGGCAAGAGATATTTTACACAAAAGCCCTCTGATGGTGACGATATCATCTATAATTCCAACATCATACATTTGCAATGAGCGATTGCAGAGACCACAGATTGTTCAAAATCAGTGCGTGCTATGAGCCAAAGCCATACACACGACCATCGCTTCGGCTTTGCTCATAAATGCCGCCGAGCCGCGAACCATAAAACCCTCGCGACAATGTTTGTCTTTTCAAGTGGGGCGTAAAACACTCGGAGAAACCATAACAAGTCTGAAAACCCCCGCAATTCCCATTAGCTTAACTGTTTCTGTGAGGGGACATGTACCGATACCGACGATTAATAAATGGATTACTGTTGTAGTACAGTCCAGTCCGAGCCTGCCTCTTAAACGAAAACTCCGCTGGTCGGTTATTTTCTTAGGCCTGTAGCTGCGGAGGCTGTGGCGTCACCGCGCGGTGAGGTTATCTCGGCCCAAATGCATTCCAGCAGCTACGCCACATCGGGAAACCAGGTGATTTATTCATAGAGCCCGATCACACCCCGGAGGTGACTGCTAACACATCAAGCCCAGCCCCTTCATGCCCCCCACACCTCCTCTCCGTCTTCAATATCATTGGCATTAATCAAGGCACACATGCATGAAAAACAAAACGGGCATCGGTGCAGGCTAAAGACCTGGGCTCATTTCATACATGTAGCTCGGCTGTGCATTTAAAAAGGGGCTTAGCGCAGAAAAAAACTGGCTGAGCAAAAATAGACGCTTGCATGGCGAGTGTCTATGATATATGAGTGGAGATTATGCAAAACAAGCACCGTGTCTTGATTTCCAGATTCTGACCATTCGGTGGGCTCCTTCTATATCGCGTCTTCGGTAACCGAATGCTGTATGACAATACATGGCAGCTACCGGTATAAACCAGTCAACTGCTTTGGTCGAATTTCTGCTCTAAATGATGTCACAACTTCTAAAGGTGGATCTGATTGGCTAGAGCGCATGCTGGATATATCGGATGTTGTAGCCTGCTCTAAACACACCAAATATCTGACTTATGGCAACTGTGTCTGCTTTGTGTGCCTGCACTTACCTGCGTCGCTTGAAAATGATTGTCTGTCAGTAAAGAATCATACCGTACATTGCAGTGGCGTAAATCTGTGCCGGCGAATTGGGGGGGGGGGGGATGGGGATGACCAAAATCCTAAAATTGCCCTGCCGTGGAAATTCAAAAAGGGGGGGGGTGGGGGTGGGGGGGGGGGGGGCTGGACACCAGATTATACTAGGGACACTTCAGGATAAAGATGTACATGTATATCAATATGTATACTCATGCTTACATTTTTAAAGCTTTGGTACTTTGTTTCTCCACTTTCCAGTGCTATTGAATACATTTTAGTTGTTGGGACGTTTGAAAAATACCTCAAAATCTGCCCTTTTTTTCTCATCACAAAAAAGTGGGGGGATGATTCAATAGCCCATCCCCCCTGATCAAAAAGTGGGGGAGGGATATATACCCCCCATCCCCCCGGGTTTAACGCCCCTGGTACATTGGGCCTACACATGTGTGTGATTGACCACAAACCACAAGCACATTTTTTACGTCGGTCGTACCGGACACTAACTCTGCAATAATATTGCCCCGCATGAATTTCTTAACTGTTCCATTTATTTTTCAGTTTAGTTCAGGTTTTTCATAAGTTGGCTTAACCCAACCGACCCGACCCCAAAAAATGCAAATGCTAAACTAAAACCGACCTGACCCAACTGAAATGATGGAAAAACTGACCCGACCGACCCATAACCGACTTTGGGTCAGGTCGGGTCGAGTTGGTTTTTCGGGTCGGTTTTGGGTTTCGGGTTGGCTTTGCACAACATTAATACCATAGTACATGCATATTCACAGTTATTCAGAATTTCTGTTTCTCCTTACGAGTGAGGCTGCGAGGCAGGTGCATGTTATATCGATTGTTTCCACGGAGGGTGTCGTTCTAAAACGTCGTCTCCACTCAGATGTCTACACACGATGCGATGACGCGGTTATTTTGATTATCATTTGTGACAGGACGCTCAGTGTCAGCGCGATGTGTTGGTAATTGGTTTTACACTGTCTACATTATTAAAGGAGTTATGATACACTGCAAAGGAGTTATGATACACTGCAAAAAGTTTTTTTTGTATTTCCTTACGTTTATTTTTAATTTCATTGAATCATTTCATGGGCTACATAACTGTACGGTACTTTAAAGGCATAATGACAAATATATTGAAAGCATTGAATACATGCAGATGTTTAATTGAAATACGGTACAACATAATTTGCTTTCGTTGTAACTTTCAGAAATGTTTGCTGCAGTTTATTCGGCTTTCCATGACAAGTTATGGCCGTTCAAGTTCTCATTTATCGACATGTCAAACAAGTAAAATACTGAGAAAAGGCCTTTAATGTTTGGAGTTTGGTCTTCGTGAAGATGAACTATGCCAATTAGTTTTTCCTTAAAAAAAGGGGGGAAAAAACGATTTTGTTCCCTGATATTCATATTATTTCTTTAAAATACGTGTAATACATACCGGTACATGAATCAATTATTACAAATATCAAAAAATTGAAAAAATTGGCGAAACTTCACTCAATTTTTTTCTTCTCAACTTTTCCTCCTCTGTGGCCTGTGCCCAGTTCTGTCTCATTTTGCAAGAATGACTCACATTTCATGATATGTTTTCAGCAGTTTCATTTTTTGCATATTTGCAAATGGTGTCTATGATACCTTTAATCACTTCATGCCAAAGAAACCGGCAAGCCAACATCGGCCTGATCCGTAGAGACTTGATAAATCTTGTACCTTATCCGATCAAGGTTGATCAATTCCACACCAGATTGGTGTCCTAGAAATCTGGCATCTCTTACACTTCTTGTTTTTTATTAAGTTTATAACTGAAGTGAAGCACATTTTTGACCTGGATAAAATGAGATAACTAGAACGTCATAATTGCTTACAGACACATACCCCCAGACATCTGCGATATTTATCTTTGAAACATGGTGTGTGGGACTTTGAGTGCAGGGTGGAGGCATACGCATTTAGGCACACCATTTAGTCATGCTTATCCTAAATTAGAATATGTGTCATTCTATAAATGTAGAGTCCAAAGTTTGACATATTTCATGTTCCATTTACCTTGATACTTAGTAATTTGTCACTCAAGTAACATTATAGGAATGACTTCAAATGATATTTTTCATTTGTTGGGTAGTTTGCTATTCATAATCACTCTTCAAGGGCGACTGCATTAAAGGTAGAGCCGATCATTTGCAGCTATCCAAAAAGAAACTGAACAAATTATTGTTGAAAAGCTTGCTTGGTTTGCAGATAGCAATGCAGGCATGCTACTTTTCCTCAGATCAGCTGATCTCCTCTTTTTGTACTTCCCATGTGTGCCATTAAAAATTAAAAAAAAACTGCACAAAGTCTTGGACAGATTTGAATTTCCTCTTTTTTTGTGACTTCCCAGTTGCATGCCTGGTAATGGCACTAAACTCCCTGTGAAATTGTTCTTTCTGGCATGCTGTCATTTTGAAAAAACAACAACAGAAGACGGTGTTATTTCCAAAGATGTGTCAAGTGACACATTTTTGGAAATATCTGTGAATCCAGCCCCATACATTCTAATTTGTAGTTGGTTTGCAATTGGGCAAATCCATGAATGGGTGACAACCGACTGAATGAGAATCATGTCCCAAATGCTGATTTCAGAATTGTGTCACGAGAGGGCGAAATTCAAACTATGACCTGGCAACTTTACAATTGAAACAAGAACCAGAATATTGTCTAATGAGGCATGCAACTTTTCCTCGGATAAGCTGATTTCCTCGTTTTTCACTTCTCACTTATGGCATTCAAAACTGAAAAACACTGTATAAAGTCTTGTAAAGATTGGAGTTTCCTCGTTTTTTGTTTCTTCCAAGTTGCATGCCTGTGTCTTTAATGTTTGTTTTTTTTTTTTTTTTGTTTTTTTAAATAGGCCTGTACAGCATTCACAGAGCTAACATTCTTCAGCTTAGTTATTAAGCATCTGGTTTAAGATAGATTTTGAGAACAATTACAAAAACTTACCTATAAAAACATAAGTCCAATGTTTATTTTCGGAAAGTAACATTAGAGCAATGCTTACAGAATGTCAAACATACATGTACAAACAAGGATACAAGTAAATAGCGTTTGTAATCAAATACACCCCTCTCTGTTTCCTGCGTCGGCGCGCATCACTTTACAAATCACTCACATGTAAGTGTATGTGTCCATGCCCATGCATTCATCCATTTCGTGCAAATGAATCAAATGTCTCGCGTCTCGGGACCGGGACTCGGACTCCACCCCAGTGACTTGACTGCGATACTATTGTCTTGTTTACAGTTTGGATACATGTATGAGTCGCATTACATTCTCTCCCTCAGGCAAGTAGACAAAGTGCGAGAGGTGTAACACCAGCTTCAGATGAAATACTCTGATACAAACAAGAGAAAGATATCAAGGTTTTATGATATTTTATCAGGATTCCCTTTTGAAATCTTGAATATTAGTGGAAATCCTGATGTTTTCCCGTGAAAGTGTTTTTACCTAAAAACGTTTAGACCAAACGAAAAAGGTGTTTATTATTATGGGATATTGTGCCTTTGAGAGACATTCCCATTGGTTTGTGCACACATTTTTGTCCAACTTTAATGACACTTACCCCATTTTTCCCAAATCTTACCCCCACGAATTTTGATATATTTTTTTGTTTTGGGCCATGAGCAAGGGATCTAGCCTATTTGCAACAGAAAAAAATTTGCCTCTAAATAGGAGTTATTACATTAGGGGAAAAATTGAAATGTTTCCCTACTGTCCTTTATCTCCCAAAGGTATAACTTAAAAATGTCTCCTTAAGGGTACATAAACAGGAATTTAGGGTCGCCTTTATGCAACTTAATACAAACATATATCATGACCCTACATTGATCTGGGGCCTGTGGCGATCCTCAAATCCTCCGTCGATTATTTCATAAGTTTTCGTTTTTCACCAATGTCACTCCAGAGATTTTTAAGTGGCCTGAATGATCATCAATTCCGCCTTTCAAAAATCTGTTGACGTCCAAGGTTTCCCATACACTGCTACCCTGGAAGTATTGATTTCAATCCTGACTTCAATTTGATATTTGGTGTCATAACACTCATCGCCTTGGCCATGGGGGCGTTTGGGGAAAAACATGTTTACAGCCGAGACTAGCTCAGTAGCCTTTAATTCTTTGAGTTTTGACTGGAAAGCGTACCTTGTGATTTTTTTTGTCCGGACGCAGTTCACTGAGAGCAAAACTTTTTCACTAAAAAAAAAGTACTGAACTTTGAAGAAGATAATGATAATGAGTATTATGATGATAAATATATTATGGTGATGATGCGTTATTGAAATACATGAATAAATGAATAAATTATGCACATACAATCATGTCTCATAAATTTTTTATTGAGAACGTCACCCATAGTGAAAAAAAAAAAAAAAAATTACTTCAATGCTTGCACGTGAGCCAGAACTTTATGCTTAATAACAGCTTGACACTCTTGATGCAGTTTACATTACTATGCCCGTTACCTGCCATGGGAAAGCATTATACATCTCTCTTGCAAAACAGCCTTTGCAGGTGTTGCTTAGTGTTACAATTTGTCATTGTCTTTTAAAGGTATTAAATTGTACCGTACAACATTTGCTTTTGCTGTAATTTTCAGAAATGGATGGATAAGGTAGTAGTTTATAGAAAATATTGTTACACTGACCTGTTTAGAATTTTGTGTTCATAGATGCTTGAAAAACCACGAAAAAAATGCTGTCCTGTAGTCTGGTGCCTGACCCTACTTCAGACAAAACAGAGCAATTACTAGATGTCAGGGAACCAGACTAACTGGCTTGCACCTGTTCACAGATGTGTAACCGATTGGAAACAAAATGCGGACTAACAGAATTTGGTAAATTGGGGGCAGCATTTGAAAAAAATGTCCGTTTTCCAACGATGGTCAGCCGACCATTGTTGGAAATTGATACAAAAATTCTGATTTTCTTGAAAATGACAGCAAACCAGGTGGCATGATTTCACAGGATGCTTGAGACTATTATTGACTTGTAGTCAAGTAAGGTATTTCATAATAATATGATTTTTTATTTTTTTATTTTAGCAAATGTTAATATTACCTTTAATCAACAGAAATTGTGACTTCACCAGCACTGCATGCTCTGTGCTTTCAGGAAAACACTGCTTATGATGATAGCTTTTTTTAAAATAATGATTGACATACTTTTTTAAATTTTATGTTTGTCTTGCAGTTCACGTTCTAGCCAAGACAATACAGGGGACATCAGAGAGTCTGGGCGGAGGTTTTGACTATGACCAGTCCTGGATCTGTGCAATGTAAGTTATTCCATCAAAAAAGCATGAAGTTACTCGGCTTAAAACATACTTGTAGTTCCTGTTTCCCCTCAAATGCTGTGCTTGTTAAAAGTAGAGTCCATCATTTGCAGCTATCCAAAAAGTAACTGACAAAATTATTGTTCAAAAAGCTGACTTGATTTAAAGATAGTAATGGCAATAACCCCCCTGTGAAATTATTTTGAGGAAAACATTAAAAGAAGGCCATTTCCAAAGATGTGTCAAGTGACGCATTTTTGGAAATTTCCATTAGTAGTTGGTTTCTTAATGTGGCGAATCCGTGAATGGATGGGCGCAAGCATTGACACGACGCACCCAGGTGAGGTTGCTATTATTCATCCGTTCAGTGCATGACATCGCGTAGCTGCAATCGGCTGAATGAGAATGTGTCACGGATGCTGATTTCGGGCGCAATTAAAAATATGACTCGGCATCGTTTGAATTGAAATCGAGATGCTTTACTGAGCTAAGCACCATGAGCGCACCATTCTCCAAATAAGGAGATGGTTACGACTACCCGTGAGAGTCACATACCATAACATAACTAGAGGGTGTTTAAAATTGTTGAACAAAATCGTAGGAAATTTGTAATGTTTGACTTGTTTTGACTTTTCGACTGAAAGGTACCGGTATTATACTAGGAATAAATATGTGCTTGGCCAGAGCTTATGTTCTTCACCTTCGTCTCGGACCATTATCAGCGTCCAGTCCCTGAGCAGGTCTTAAGCTTACTTGTTTAAAATGCGGCCAAGCATAATTGTTCCCTTATTTAAATCACGAGTAATCTTGATTAATACTGGTGTTATGATCTGAAATGCACTTGTGCATACCAATGAAAATGTATATTTCTGTGGTTGCTACTCAATCCTATCAGCCTTTGCCATTCACCCTGCTTTGTTTATCAGAATCCAACAATATTAAGGCGAGATGAACACTTATTCCCTGCAGAATCCACAACTGATCTTATTCAAGCAAAAAGCTGCCAAAAAAAAAAAAAAAAAAAAAAAATTCAATCAATGCATTCTTTTGTTGCGTTCAGCACAGCTGGAGTTGGATTAGCAAAAATTAAGTAATTGACATGAAAGAATCTAAGGCCAACATTTAAATTCCAAGTAAAGAAAAAAGAAAAAGTAAATAAGAAGCAAAAACATATCACATTTAGCACGAATTCATCACCGACCAAAATCCCCCCCAAAAGAATCCAGTACCGTGCCGTCTGACTGACCAGAAAGAGAAAAACAGATTCAAGCATGTGATCTCCCTCGGGGGAAAGTGGCATTATACAGCCAGCGATAAAAAAGATGACGAGACCTCAAGATTAGTTACTAGCCTGCGGGCGTTCAGGCCGCTTCATTCTTTCCCTCGTATTCCTTTCTCTTTCTGCCTCCTTCTTTTTCTTCTTCTCTTCTTTGCTTTCGTGGAGCGTTCCAGCACATTACGTTCCATTGATCGTGCTCTTGTTACTCGCTCGTGGACGGGGAAAGTATTCATCATGAAAAAAAAAATGGATACAACATGACAACAGTGGGGAATATCTGTTGGCTATCTCCCTAGTTGAAAAAGCTTTTTGGTTGATAAGAATATCTTAAGTCTTTATCAAATGCTCTGTTGTTTCCCAAAGAATTCACTTTATTCTAAAGTGAAAAATTCACTCCATCTTTCTTAAAGTAAAGAAGGGACAATTAAAGATCAAAAATATGAAATTTATTCAATTGAAAAAGCTTGAGAAAGCTTTTGGGTTGATAAGAATTTCTGAAACGTTTTTGAGGATGCTCTCTCATTTCCATATTGAGTAAAAATTAATTCAATTGAAAAGCTTTTTTTTGGTCGATAAGGGCAAAAAAAATTCTACTTCCGATTACATGGCATTCAAAAATAGGGTAGGTACATAGGGAATTTTTTTGGTGGCAAATTGTTTTGTACTGTACAACTATATGGAGGCATCTGCGTGTAGTCAAGGGTAAAAGGGAGTAATTGACGGTTTTGGGCATTTTTCCCCTAATTTTTCCCATAAACAAATTAGAGTAGGGGCTGTCAGAACAGGGTTGGTAGGGAAACTGGAAGCAGAACTATTTTTTTGGCCTAAGTCTCTTAAGAATGCTCCTTTTTTCAGAGAGTGAAAATGTAATCTACCGGGGTATTCAACTTAAGTGAAAAATCATTTTGTCCATCTGGAACTACATGTAGCAACAATATGATTACAAGAATGTAATTCATTCAATTGAAAAAGCGTGAGAAAGATTGTTGGTTGATAAGAATTTCTGAAGCATTTTTGAAGATCCTTGTTTATATTCAGAGCCTGAAAATGCACTATATTCCAGTACAAATTTACTAGGTCTGTTTGAAACTAGGAAGAGGATGATTATAAGAATGAAAATCATTCAAATGGGAAAGCTCGAGAGAGTTTTTTGGATTGATGAGAATTTCTGAAGTATTTTAAGGACGCTTTATTTTCTTTGATGATTCGTTGTTGTGTAAGCACATGGCAGTAAGCCAATGAGCAACCCTTTCTCGAGGGTGCATAGTTCCCCAATACTGACGTTCCCCGAAATCCTTACCATATACATTGTAACTCTAACCCCAACCCAAACCCTAACCCTAACCCTAATCCTAAGTATTTCGGAGAACATCGGTATTGGGGAACATAGGTATTGGGGAACATTGGGTAGACCTTCTTTCTCACCAATGTTTTCAATGAGCAAATTTTGGGTTCACAATTTGAACAGAAAACCTCTTAAACTGAACAGTGTCTTCCTGAAATGACATCACAGCAACGACACTCTCCAAGAAAACCAATCATATTCTTGTAGTCTTGTTCCCCGACCCCACTTAAGATGAAACAGAGCAAGTTATAGACTTTGGGAAGATCAGAGAATCAGTCTAGCAGGCTTGTAGTCTTGACAGGTGTGTAATCAATCGCAAAAAAAAAATGCAGACAAACTGAATATGAAAAATTAGGAGCACTTTTTGAGAAAAAAAACAACAGTTTTCTCCAACACTGGTCGGCTGACCAGCATTGGAAAAATACAGTTTTTCTTGAAAATGCCAGCACACCAGGAGCCACAACTTTACAGGATGCTTTAGACTGTCATTCCCTAACAATCCAGTAAGGTATTTCGTGATAACTTGATCATTTCATTTTGTGATGTTTGCAAATGTTGTATTTTCCCTTTGAATCACGACGCTGAAGTAATGAATGCATAAGGCCCAACCAAAAAAAAATATTCGGTCTCTGGTCAGACCAAAGTTCCGGAATTGACGCGGGGACGCGGCTTTTTTTTTTTTTTTTTTTTTTTTTTTTCTCTTTCTTCAAGCTTGGATTGTACAGACAAGGTGGGGTACTATTTTGTTTTTTTGGTGTCCTCATGTACATTGGTGTCCTCCATAATTTGCCTTAGTGCTCTCGATCATTTGCCTTGGTGCAATTTCCCATTCCTTGGTGCTCTTTGGTAAAAAAAAATTGAGGAGGTGCAGCAATAGAGGGCGCTGTTGGAGCTACCGCAGAACATTTTTGAAAAAAAAAAAAGATTGACGTGCATGATTAAAATCGACGCGCGCGCTGACCAGAGACCGACTTCTTTTTTTTTTGGCCTAACACTCACATTCGTCCTTGTGCACACCTGGACTTGTTGACAGCCAATGAGTGGTTGCGTGTCATGTTCTGTTTACATTAATTGAATGTCGGGGAACATCCACAAAGAAAATGCCCAACAAATCAAATTAATGAACTAAATTAAATTATACCTATCGATGACGAGGGAAAATGAATCAGTTTATTCAAGCAAAAAGCTAGGACGTACAAACATCTGCAGTTTGTCACGAAGTCTCATTATGCAATAAGAAAAGGATGCGAAAACAAAGATTCAAGGATGCGAAAGAAATGGTGTGGCATGGTATAAGCAGTCGTTTAGTTCTTGATTTATACATACGGAAATTGTATTTTTGACGAGTAATATAACAGCTGGGGGGGGGGGGGGGGAAGAAGGAATAAACAGCTTCTGCTTACTCAGAAAAAGGGGGAAAACAGTGGCACACCCAGGATTTGGCGGGGGGGGGGGGGCTCAATTTTTTCTCTCAAAAACTGTTGCCCAAAATTTTTGGCCGCAATTTTAGGCCACATACAGATCACCAAGGTAAAATCGTGGGACTAAAAGAAAAAAATTACCCCCCCCCCTTGGGTGCGCTACTGGGGGGAAACCCAATCATTCAAAATGTCACCTGTTATAAAAAGAAAGATTGAATATCTGTATTGTAAAACACATCAGCTTTTCACATTGGTGATGATATAGATTTACGAGGCTCTTTGGAAAAATGAGACAGAACTGGGCACAAACGGTAGTAAAGAAAAAAGGCAAAAAAACCTGAATTGGGTGACTTTTTTTTTGATTTTACATTTGTTGATATTTGTAACCTTTGATATGTCTACTGCACTTATTGTAAAGAAATATTTTAACAATCATGGTATAAAAACATTTTTTTTAAGGAAAAACAATTCGCAGAGCATTTTCAAGACTAAAGAAACTCTAAATTTAAAGGCCTTTTCTCATTATTTTACTTTTTTATATGTCTATTGACACAAACTTTAAACAGCCATAACTTGTCAACAGAATGTCCAATCGGAGTGCAACAAACAGTAGGCCCTATTTCACTCTTTTTCCTAAAACCTGCAAACCCTCATTTCGACCTCTGCCCAGTTCTGTGTCATTTCGCCAGGATGCCTCACATTTATGCATTCAGTTTCAATACTGAGTAAACATAGCGTACCAATATGCACAGCTTGGAATGGTGTAGAAGAACTAGTCTCTGTTGATCAGGAAGCGTTCTGTTTAGCCAAGAGCAATACAAAGCTCCCTGGATCACCAAGGGGGCTAGTTTTGCCGTACCAATATAGTAGTCAATATTTGTTTCATAACTCATTTTGTTTGAGACATTATCGTTGTGATTCAAACCGGTGGTTGTTAAAGGTAGAGAACATTGTTGATCATTTGCAGCTATCCAAAATGTAACTGATGATATAATTGTTGAAAGCATACTTGGTTTAAAGATAGTAATGGCACTAAACTCCCTGTGAAATTGTTCCTTCTGGCATGCTGTCATTTTGATGAAAACAATAAAAGAAGGTCTTCCGAAGATGCGTCAAATGACGCATTTTTGGAAATTTTTGTTAGTAGTTGGTTTGTTATTCGGCAAATCTGTTAATAGGTGCGCGCAAGCATTGATATGATGCACATGTGCATGCGGTTGCGATTATTCATCTGTTTGTGACATCGTGTAGCGCAGCATAGCAATCGGCTGAATGAGAACGTGTCCGGGATGCTGATTTCAGTCGCAATTCAAAACATGACTCGGCAACTTTTGAATTGAAATCGAGATCCTAAAATATTGTTTTCTTTGACTATACAGCATTCACTGAGCAGAAAATTTGTTAAGTTAGTTGTTAAGCACCCATCTTTATATTTATACTTTTGTTGAGCACTTCAAACGAAACAAAATGCACAAACGCCGAGTGATCTACCCTACCTTTAATACACACCTGACACATTCTTCAATGATTATACACACACAGACAATGACAAATTACTAGGTTGTGGGTGAATTTCCTGGTTGTAGTTAGGCAAACTGTGACTCCCCCCCCCCAAAAAAAACCCCCTGCAGCCCGCTTGCTTTTGCCCTAGGTAACTTCAGCTTGCGCAATCTTGTAAGTCAACATCACCAGGCCCGATTGGTCGATCTTAAGTTAAGGTGCAGCTTCTGTTTTCCTAAGATAAAAATTGATCCGTGTAATAAAACGCTGGATCACCGGACGCATCACTGCAGAGACGTGATTTTATATTTGTTTTTGGTAATGAAACCATTCCGGGAAATTTCAATCTTGTTGTACTATGCGGCTCGTAAGCCTGAGGAAACCTATACAAGATGAGTCAAAAAGAAAGTGACTAAATAAGAAGAAATATTTTTAAAATGATACGCTTGCTCCTTTAATAAAAAAAATAGGGATATCATTCACGTTATTGACTAGTAACTGTGAAAATTTCATGTAATTTGCATACTCTATTCCCAAGTTATGTATGTCTATAAAAAGATCACAAACCTCGGCTGACCTCGGCAGTGACTGAAACGGTTCACACAATCATTTATATTTCCGTACTTTGCTTTCGCGTACAAATAAACGCAGTCTCACGCGCACGGCAGACTCCACGTCGTTTAAACCAGACTTTAAATGCATTTCCAAATTCTTGGTTTCATCATCGGCTTTGGGTGATTTCTTAAGCCCTTGGTGGAACTCCGGCTATGTTTATGTCCTGCTCTCCTTTCCTAAATTTATGTCCTGTGAATAATACAAGAAATGTTCTGCTACTGTAACCAGGGATTTTCCCGAACTGTAAGTAGAGTCATGAAATTGAAGGCTTATTATCCACAAACATCGGCCCAAGTTGGATTCCAACCTGGGTCAAAGAGTTGAAAGCTCAAGAACACAAGTGCAAGCCTCCAGATTTGTCGTCAATTATAGATGATTATTATCAAGTTTTCACTATTATTCAAAATTCTCAATTACAACCTTTTAAGTTGATGTGAATCATATCCATATGAAATATTCACGACCCACGTACAACGGGCATAAACGTGTACCTCTGACATTTTTCGAAACCAAATCTCGGTATAACATCTTCTCTGGATATGAAGAGTTCAGATCCAAAAAGGGGATATTTTACACTGTTTTTGCAGCTGATAGCTGCACCATCTACATACATGTACAAGCATGGGTAGAGGTGCATACACTTTGTCAGATAGAGTAAATGACAATAAAACAAGAATAATAACAATAATAAGTATTAATTTCATGAGGTATTTTGCACCTGTTCCGTCTTTAAGCGAGGGCAGGCTTTGATGTAATGACAGATGATTGTGTGCATGGGGAATTTGCTCTCGAACTTCTGATTAATTTGTAAAAAAAAAAAAGTAATATTTTTTTACTTTTTTTTTATTATTTTTTTTATTAAAGGAGCAATGCGTAAAAAAAAAAAAACCCGCAATATTTTACGAATTTTTACGTTAATTTCGCTAATTTTTTTACTCAAGCGCCCTGTAAACAAAGACGTTGACAAAATGGGGGAACCGCCAACATAGGGCTGGATAGCTCAGTTGGTAGAGCACCGCAATTCAGTCCGGAGGTCGCAGGTGCTAACCCCGCTCCAGTCAATTTCTTTGTTCGACTTTAAAATAAACCGACAAAGAAGTTAGAAACTCGCCATCAATCACAGGAAACCTTGAATACTTTTTACTAAAGATCAAGAAAAGTTGGAAATAAGAATAATTTGGGGAAAACCTTTAAAAGTACTTCATGATTGAGCATTTATTCATGTAGTAGGAGAAGTATAAAGTGTACTTTGATGGTAATTTTTAAATTTTGTTTTATCAATTATTTTTTTTTTTTTTAAATCAAAAGGCTTGTGAGCAAGTTACCATATTTTGACAGATATTTCAAATTCACGTCACGATACTCTATATTACATTGTACAAGCAGCATTTTGTAACTCATCAAATTTTGCATGTAAAGTTCCATGTATGGGCCTATTACTAATACACGGGGGTGGGGTACAAAAACAAAATCAATGCTCCTTGTCCATTTTATGCAGTCTTCTGTAATGTACATTTATTTCCAACAAAAAGATATACAACTCTTGAAGTCCTTTAAAATAACAAAAATGTCCATTTCACGCCCTTGGACGTGCACCCTACCTGAACCGGCCTAATGAATTAACCAGCCCCCTCGGAACTTGTCGTCTTAACACGGAGCCATATGTGATTAATCTAATCATCTCCGCTAAAAACGCTTTGATTATCCGAATTAAAATTAAAAGCCCGGACAAGAACGAAAAAAAACACAAAATGTGTGCAGAAACCGAGGGGGGCTAATAACGGGAGACGATGTGTGATATTTTAAGGTACGGTCGGCTAAGTCCGTCCGAGTGAGTGATTTGATTTTCCTCCGTTAAGGCACGGTGGGGTGAGCACAACGGGCGGGTAGCAGCTTCTCGCAAACAGAGGCAAGCTCCCCGGGGACCCTGAACGGTGGCCGGCGAGGTTACAGATTTTAATACAACGACCGAGCGTGTGAATAAGTGCTCATTAAAATTGCGAGTGGCCTGGTTTCTCAGCAAAGGTTGATATAAGAAGGACTGATTATAGTTTTGGCGTATTTGGTGTCCAAGATACTGAAGCAATATGTTTTATTTTGTGTGTGTGGAGATTACGATCATTTTCAACATAACCCATCTCTTCCTTCTCAGTTACCTACTTACAACTTGTAATATCAAATTGAGATCAGCAATCGTTGCAGTAAATTGCCATGGGACAAAAAGATACCGAGTTTTCTCAAATCAAGCCCTTTTCACACTAGACAGGTCTCGGGGTTGATGCAGGGTTGACGCAGGGTTGAAAACATGCTTCGTTTCACACTTGCGTCAACCCTGAGATTGATTTCCCCCCGGGTTGAACTCAACCCTGCTCCAGACCAGGGTTGAGATTTTTTTCAACCCGGGTTGAAAATTCTTGCCAGGGTTCAAAACAGTAGTAACTTAGCATGATAAGCTTGATTTGCATGAAATAAGTGTGAAACGATACGAGGTTGAACGCTGGGTTGAAAAATAAAAATCAACCCGGGGCGGCACTGGGTTCACCCAGGGTTGAACCCAGTGCCGCCCCGGGTTAATTTTTTTATATTTTTCAACCCAGCGTTCAACCCCGTATCGTTTCACGTTTGTTTCGTGCAAACCGAGCTTGTTTTGCTCGGCTACTACTGTTTTGAACCCTGGCGAGAGTTTCAACCCGGTCTGGAGCAGAGTTGAGTTCAACCAGGGGCGAAATCAATCTCGGGGTTGGCGCAGGGTTGAATATTTTCAATTGAGGAGCGCCTCGTGTTTTCATCCCTGCGTCAACCCTGAGACTTGTCTAGTGTGAAAAGGCCTTCAAACCCAGGTACCGGTAGCGGAGGTGAACAGGACTTCTTTCCTTAGCGGATTCTTCGCCAGCGTCTTTCTTCTTTACTTCCAAGACTCAAACGTTAACTATTATTACCGTCATTTTCCTTCGTTCTTCAGGTGTTCAGTGCAGTCCTTACAGCGTCGTCACGTGGCCATCGCCAGGCTGAAGCACGCAGCCAATCTGGGCCGCACCAGCCAGGAGACGCGGTTCTTCTGCCTGGTCATGGCACCGATGCGAGAGAAGGGGACCAAGAACGCGCTGGAGACGGCGCGGACGTTCGCCACCATCCTGGCCGATATCGACTGCAGGCAGTTGCTACAGAACTCTAAGACAGGTGTGGTATACAGACGAATCCTGGCTATAGATTCTAGGCATAGGTACCCCTTTCAATAGTTATAAAGAAAAAGTATGATGAGACTCCTGCAGCCGATTTCACGACACAGTGTGTAACTTACCGGTACGCCCTGCGTAGGACTTATGCAACAAATTTGTTGCCGAGCTGCGCAATAAACTGACAATCGATTTCACGAAAGTAAGCGTAGCTGCGCAATGTTTCAAATACCCTAAACATCTCGGACGAGGATAGTAACAGCATTTACGATGGCTGTTTGTGTATATGATTTTGTTCGTACATGAAACAGTCATTGAATAAAATTTTTTTTTGTCCGACTTTCTTTGGAATTGTGCAGCAACTCTAAAAATTCTGGCAGGAGTAAAACAGCAATGCTTCTATGTGTCTTGTATCAACCTTGTGCAATGACAGGCTCAACAACGATCACGATGTGCTATTATAAAATAGTTCATTTTCAGTTGCTACACTACAACCTACATGTAGGCCACCTAAAATGATTGCGCAAGTTAAGCCATAATTTGTTGCGCAAGTCGCGGACTTATGGAACTTTTGTGAAATCGTCGTAACTGAAATGTTGCGCATGCAGCGTGAAATGTTGCACAACTTACATGTATGCAATATAATGTGGCGCAAGACCGCAAGTGGACCTAAACCATTGCGTAAAGTTTCGTGAAATCGGCTGCAGCTTAATTTAGTTTGCGACAAACGGGGAGTCTATATACTGACTAAAAATGATAGATCATACTCGTACAACTTTAAGGATTCTCTTTATTTTGGATTTTGCTTTTTGCTTCGGGAAAACAACCACTTCTTATCCTGTTTTTGTCCATATCGGAATTTATTTCATTTTTTTTTTCTTCAGAGGATGAGTTTAAGAGGATTCTCAACTGTTATGCAAAGGAGTTGGCAATCCAGCAGAGTCATTCCTCAAGACATCGCCTCTCCAGACCGAGTGTTGTCGTCCCGTTTGATGGCTTCGACGTGGTGAGCAAGTTTTTTCCTTTTCAAAAATGCTCTTATATTGACCCAATGTTACAGCCATTCATAAATACCTAAGACAGTTTACCCATTCCTATTGGTCGAGAGCCCGTCATGTGGATGGTTTGAAATCGCTGATAAAACACCCCCACCTTTTGCTCGGGCCATTATCAGCATCAAGGCCCCTAGCGGGTCTTAAACGTACTTGTTCAAAACTGGCCAAGCAGACATTTATTTCCTTTATAATGAAAGAACCTTTTATCACATTGTATGCATACATGTATTTGCGAGATAAAACTAGTTTTCAAAACAACTGCTGTTATCGTGGAAACGCCAGCGGCGCATTTCTGTGTACAACTTCCTCTTCAGATGTCGCGACCGATAGTGCCAGTACCATTAGCACATGTCCGACGGACCAAACTCAAAACAAAATCTGGTATGCAATTACAGGATGTATAAATAACCCCTTCCATTCGGCGCAATCGATCCACTTCAGCTGACCGTCAAGTTCAGGTTATTCCGTTGCTTTGCCTCCGAGGCAAAATTAAACACGTACTTTCCGTATCCCCAAACAAAACCATATTTGGGTACAGATTTTAATTGAGTTGGACCATAAGCTGAAAATCCCCCACAAAAAAATTAAAAATTACAAATTAAAAAAAAAAAGAAAAAAAGATTGATTTTTGTTTCTTGTTTGTTTACATTGCACCTTGACCAACTGTTGGCTATTTTTTTGGTCGTGCCCGCTCTTTTGATTTATATTTTCCTCCCCGGTATTTTCGGAAATAGCAGAGAACAAAGGAAAGGGAATTTATAAAGACGCAAGGTGTTTTTGGTCAATCGAAAGTGGCTAGATTGAGGGAACTATACAAGCTGACAAAATTGATTGCTGGATTGGCTGAATAAAAAGCCCCATCCAATGTCCCTGGCCATTGATTTGCCTGACAGTGGACATCACCTCAAGGCTGTGTTTCGTATTGTTGTATTTTAGTAGCCGAGGATTTTTTAATTAAATTTTTTTTTTTTTTTTAAATGTGGTGATTGCTGAGATTGAAGCTACATTGAAAGGACCTTTAAAAAGTCCTTTTCCTTTTCGGGGCGATTCTTCATAAATTGAAACTAAATTAATTTTTTTGGGGAAAAAAGTTGTTGATGTGATGTAATTAAAATGATTATTGTTCACTAAAGTGTTGTTAGTACATGTAAGTAAAGATGCACATTAGTTGGTCTTTCCTTGCATAAATTAGTATAATTTTCATTACAAAATGTCAACCATGTGACCGATCAAAATGTCACACACGTGACCACAGAACTATTCCCATTACAACTAAAGCAGAGGGTGTGCATTGTTTATGCAAGCTGTAAATCACAAAAGACTAGTCTTACTCCCAAATAAGTATGGGTGTGCGTGCGTGTCCTTAGAACTTTGGAGAAAAGCGTGAATTTCCGGTATGGGCCAAATAGCATTTTTACATCTGTTACACACATGACTAAACTTTGTTAAACCATCCTAATATACAATGTATGACACAATTTGTGAAAGTAGAACTGTACTCTGAGGTAGGGAGTAAAAAGTACTAACCTGATGAATCAGTGAAAGTAATATGTCAGATGTAGTTAACAAGGGGTAAAGCTTCAAAAATCAGACGAGCCCAATTTTATGTCACACACATGACAAAGAATGGCCCTTCACTAGTTTAAATATCTGGTTACTCTATACACCAGTCGGGGCACGCTATCAATTATTCCAACATTGACATTTCACAATCTGAATAAAGCCCTATTATTTAAAACGTTTGAACGCTCTTTAATGGGATGTCCTTGACAAATATGAGTCATTCTTGCTCACCGTTTCATCATTCTATTTTAAAAAGTCGACTAGGTGTTAGCATATATTAATTAAATTTTGTAAATACATGTAAGCTATTTTTATTAAAACTATACCCACGTATCAGAAATGTTTTCAAAATTTGTTTTCTTCCTCGAAACGATAACTTTAGGCCAATGTTCGTCTTTAACGGCAACTATTTCCAGATGAAATACAAATTAACGCACGCATTAATGAGATAAGACGACCCTCAGACCGATCTTAGGTTAAGACGAGTTCAGCCGAAGTTAGGACATGTTGAACCTGTCTTAAGTTTGGTGAAATCGATCCTGGGACGAGTCGCAAGTTAAGACGAGTTACCCTCCCTAAGACGCGTTTTAGTGTTTCGTGAAATCGGCCCTTGAAAGGGCAGATTTCACAAATGACTGACTGACTGACCAATTAACTGATTAATTGATTAATTGACTTACTCAACGACTGATTTAACTTTGCTTGACGTGCAGGGGAGTGGCTTTGCGAGGGGTCTCAGGGGAGACCTGAAGCGTCGAATCCCCCACTACCTGAGCGATTTCCGCGACGGTATCGTCGGTCACAAGACCATACACAAGCTGATCTCCACGACACTCTTTCTATACTTTGCCTGCCTCCTGCCATCTATAGCATTCGGAGTTCTGAACGACAAGAACACACATGGAAAGATAGGTGAGGAACAGATTTGTTTTTTATTTATTTTTATTCTTGTTTTTGTACTTGAAAGCTACAGGGTTTTTCAAAAATGTGTAATCTATGACCTATTTGTACTTTTCTTCAGTTCATTGTATTTTGTGTTCTGTGTTATTGTAGTTTAACCCTACCAGTCCTAAATCCCCAAATTTAAATATGTTTTTTCGCACACCGAAGGAAGTTAGAGCTTAAGGTAAATTACAACATTTGCTTTTGCTGTAATTTTCAGAAATGGATGGATTTGGGGGTTAGCATTTTATAGCTAATATTGTCATACTGATCTGTTCAAAGTTTTGTGTTCATAGATGCTGGAAAAACCAAGAAAACAATTTTTTCTTGTGGTCTGGTTCCCTGACCCTACTTCAGACGAAACGGACCAATTTATAGACCTTGGGGAATTGTCGGGTCAGGGAACCAGACTAGCTGGCTTGCACCCGTTCACGGATGTGTAACCAATTGCAAATAAAATGTTGGCCAACTAAATTTGGTAAATTGGGGCAGTATTTGTTTTTCCAACAATGTTCGGCCGACCATAGTTGGAAATTGATACAAAAATTCCACTTTTCTTGAAAATGACAGCACATGTATGTATTTAATTCAAAACATTCACCAAAATGTCGAACTAAAAAATTTTTAAAAAAATCTGAAACACCTCAAGGGCAAACTCAGATTGAATGTCATTGACGGGCATAATTTCAAGTGCGATGGATCAGTCCATAAAACAGGAGACTTATAACGTCATTCCAATAATTTGATCAAGGTCGCTAATCAAGCAATTTGCAGAGTCTGCCACACGTCATGTTCTAAAAAGAGGGGGAGGGGGAACTCCAGTGATGAAGCCGCGCATACGGGACGAAGTGCGCTGCGTGCCGATGAATATATTTCCCACTGTGTCTTCAATCTTTGCGGAGATAGCGAGAGACACTCTACGCTCGTTTCCTGTACGTCAAGAGCTTCCGGTGTCACAAATACGACGCCGCTCTAGCGGAGAATCTGAAAGGATAAGTACGCCGAGCGTTGTTTTTAGTTAATGACCCGTTTGATATTTGGATAAAAAAACAGCGGGCAAGAATTATGATTATTGGAAAGTGTGAAAGATTTGTTGTGACTGGACACTGGACGGCCGGGATTCATCTGTGAATTTACAAGTTTGCCTCTGAAGAAGATCAAAATGTCAGGCTGCTTAAATTGTTTGATTTGTATTCCAGGTCAATCCAATCAGAAAGCAATTTGCAGCGTTTTTATTTATTTTCATTAAAAAACAAATCTAGTCTATTCTGACGACTCTCAATGTATTAAGTAAGATTTGAGGCTTTGCATGGTGGAGATACTAAATAATGAAAGGTTGCGGAAACACCATGTGCGAATAATTTCTCAACTAAGAGAATGGTTCTGAAAAGAACCAGAGGTATAAACTCACAATGTATTGTTCATTTTGCCCCTTACTTTTGTTTTAAATGGTTTGAATATGTTTTAAATCTAATTTAAGAGATTGATTAGCAATGCATCTTTTTTTGTCATTTTCTGTAAAAGTTGAGAGAAAAAGATACTATGTACAATCATGTACAAGCCAATATTCTCAAGTTATGTTTTCGATCAAAAGGTGTTTCTGTTTCTGAAATTTTTGCCGTTTTCCCCAGATTGTGATAAGCTCCAGAATTGTAAATTTATTCATGGTGTTTTGAAGGATTTTCGATTGATTCATGCATTTATCACAATTTATTTGATGTGGTTGCCAGGCGCATTTGCCAAACACTTCAAACAGTACAAGAGTGCTGTGGAAAAAGAAGTGTGAATAATAGCATATTCATTTAAACATAGAATCTCTAAAAGCTGTGAGATCTTAAAAGACAGTCAATATTATCAGAAAATTGTGGGGAGTTGTTTTATTGAAAAAAAAACAACACAATTTCAATTTTCGAAGGGATGTTGTTATTTTGCTCATAATGTACAGGTTGTTTTATTCATTTATTCCCTTTTTTTTGGGGGGGGGGAGACGCAGTGTTCTGAATTCACTTTTTAAATATGTGAGGCATTCTCAGACATTCTGAGAATTGTAGACTAAGAAAAAGTTCCAATTTTGTTGACTAAGTTCCCAATGGGCTCCATGCGCTAATGAAAGAGGGCGCCCTTTTACCTAGCAACGACGTCCCATGGGCGGATATTTAGCTGGTTGACGCGCACCGTTCCTTGTGTGTGACGCACGTACACCAGGGGATTTGTACTATGTACAATGTACATGCAGTGGTACGGCCGCGCGTCGCGGCAAAATTGCAGTCAGGCAAGATGGCGCCGGTCGGTCACCCCAACTGTACTTTGTTTGCCGGTGAGGGGGTACTTGTGAACGGAGCGGATTGATCAGACTTCTAATGGACTTGTAATGTTAGTGCGTACATGTACAATGTAGATGTACTCTCTTGCTCTAAAAAAGCACAAAGCATTCAGTCCTTTTCAGTTTCACGCCCCCACGAACACACAGGTGCATCCCTGAAGCAGGGATAATAAAATAGGGACATTGACGAACAGGAAGAATCGCTTTAACTAATGCACACAACCTAAATTTGGCTGAAAAGTTCAAGGGAATTCCAAAAAAAGTAGAGCAAAAAAAGAAAAAAAAAATGATGACAAAACATTGTTGACAGCCGTCGGAGATACTGAATGAGTTGACATTTAGGTTTGTATTTCGCTCACGATCGGTGTTTCCGCAGCTTTAAAATGTCATGGGTGACACCATCCTTTTCCCGCATTCTTTAGCACGTTTACTGAGTTTATATTCTCATCTTTTAGGGCTGTGCATAGGAACCGGGTACCCGAGTACCCGACTGTGGATGTCAGGGACCGGTTCCAGATTATGGGATTGGGTACCTGTAACCAACTTTAGAAATTACTTAGTAACTTCTCAGACAATGAAAAAAAGAAGGTTTTGAAGGCCATTTCTGGGAAATTTTCAAAACGAAAACATATTTTGGCTATTAATGGGAATATACAACATTTGCTTTTGCTGCAATTTTCAGAAATAAATGGATTTGGAGGATTAGTATGTTATAAAATATTGTTAAACTGACTTGTTTCATGTTTTGGGCTTGTAGATGCTGGAAAAACCAAGAAAACCTATCATGTTCTTGTAGTCTGATTCCCTGACCCCACTTAAGATGAAACGAAGCAATTTTGGGGAATTGTAAGGTCAGAGAATCAGTCTAGCAGGCTTGTACCCCTTCACAGGTGTGTGATCAATTGCAAAGAAAAGTCAGAATAACTAAATATGAAAAATTAAGAACAGTTTTTGAAAAAAAGCCAGTTTTCTCCAACGCTGGTCGGCCGACCATCGTTGGAAAAATACAGTTTTTCTTGAAAATGTCAGCCCACCAGGAGCCACGATTTTAAAGGATGCTTTAGACTGTCAGTCCCTAACAATTCAGTAAGGTATTTCGTGGTAATTTGATCATTTCGTTTTTTGATGTTTGCAAATGTTGTATTTTCCCTTTAAGCAAATACTTTCTTAGAAATTAGTATCAGCTGTTCATATACATGTTAATGTCATTACGATGATCATCACCTTCATCCGTTGAACCTTCAACGCTACATGTGTACATCAACACATTCTGCCACATTTTGATAAACCCTCGAAAGAATCTGCATTGGAATTTTCGTTTAATGACTTTTTATTTTGTAAAAGTGGGTTTGCATTCCATGCATGGGTCACTGGCTATTCATAAGATGGAATTTGCGTCGTCGGGGCGTTGTAAACGATTTGCTTTCATGTCAGTCAAATGGAACGCTTTGTAAACTGATTTAAAGGCTGAGTTGATCCTTGATTTGTGTTTTAAAAATTTTTTTATCAGTATTTCTTTTAAAATAGTCTTGCAGAGTAATGACAAATGTAATATGTTTCAGGGTTCCTAGCCACGCTGGAAATCAGGGAAAAACTTGAAATTGCATTTCCATTTTTCCAGTCGGGAAATTTTTTGGAAAAACACAAAAAAAAACTCAGGGAAAACTCAGGTCTTGTGAATTGTGCCATGCATCAAAGTTGTGTCCATTGAACGACTTGCTGTGGTGGCTTTTTAGCTTTAGTTTTAGGCAGTGTATTTACCGGTATGCCTTGCTGCAACCAGCAACCTTGTTAAAGTGACAATATTTCTCGTGGAATTGTGGAATTTTTAAGGAAAATGTCAGGGAAAACTTAGGATAACCTTGCTAAAGTGACAATATTTCTCGTGGAATTTTAGATTTTTTAAGGGAAATGTCAGGGAAAACTGAGGATAAGCTTGTTAAAGTGACAATATTTCTCGTGGAATTGTGGAATTTTTAAGGAAAATGTCAGGGAAAACTTAGGATAACCTTGCTAAAGTGACAATATTTCTCGTGGAATTTTAGATTTTTTAAGGGAAATGTCAGGGAAAACTGAGGATAAGCTTGTTAAAGTGACAATATTTCTCGTGGAATTTTGGAATTTGTGAGGGAAATGTCAGGGAAAACTTAAGGAATATAAAAGTGCTGAGAACCCTGTTTTTGAATCCAAAAACCCAAAAGTTAAAGGGGCACTAGGGCCTGAAATCCCCAACAATTTCATGTTTTGGGTTGTTAACTCATCCTATTTCAAACATCTGGTTGAAAGGAAACCAAGCTAATGTCTTACTGTTCCCGAGAAAAGATGAAAAAACCCTGCTTGTTTACATCGGACGTGACGGAGTATGAATACTTTTTTGTGTCGTTCTCAGTGTACGATACACGTTGCGTGTCTCAGGAACAGCAATGACCAATCACCAATGCAAAAAAAGTGGTTTCTTCAACGTCCGCAAAAGGCGAACCCTCTATGAATGAAATCACAACTAGCATCCAAACAGCTCTTTTTAGAATCCTGCTCTCTTCTGGCTGCCCAAAAGCAATTTTCACAGCTGATTTATACATAAACGCAACTTAAGAATACAACAAACCGAAAAATGAAGTTTAAAAACAGCTGTTACACTGTTTTTATTCTTTAAAGTTTCATAACCGTGCACAAATTGTCACTTTTTTTTCCAAATATGTCGCGTTTTGGAAATAAACTCTTTCAATTATAGAAAGTTTGGGGATACACACCTGGTGGACATTTGAAAGAGCTGCATCAAAGCCTGTAAAGACTGTCAAACTCTGTTTGGGCCAATTTCTTCACCTTTTCGGTCGTGAATGTCTTTCACCAAGTGGCCCAACTTGGAATTCATGCCCTTTCATTTAATTAACTATATCTCTGGGCTGGGGTGGGTAGAGTATAATTTGATACACCTTCAGGCTCTATGGATGAGGTTTTTCAAAAAGAGAGTGCTAGTATTTTTAATATTTATGGATTGACTGCTACATGTTTTTTGAGACACCCTGTACATCAACAACAATATTTGCTTTGGGAGTTTGTTGCCCAACATTCCAGCACCCAATAAACCAAAACCAGAATCAATACACGTCTCGGGTCGTGCCGAGCTCCTCAACAGTAGAGACCTGATTCAATTACCCATCCAAAAATAAAATTGGCCGCCTCTACTGCTCCTAATCAAATATTCTCCAAGACATTGTACGAGATGCCCCACCAACCCGCAGAAATTAAGCGAGAAATTATTCCCTGCAAATCGACTTGAGAACATTTGCAAGGAGAGAGAGAGACGAAGAAAAAAAGAAAAAGAACGAGAGACAAAAATTATGTGGCATCGTTATTGATCCTTGTGACGCAATAGTGCGAGCAACTTGCCCATTGCCTAGCAGCTTGTAGACTTTTTTCGTCGCCGGAGGGCAGCGCATGCATTTGAAGCGGTAATCTTGTAAGTGAAGGGTCTGTTTAACCTCGCCGAATGACGTCACGGCGTGCTGGGTACAGGGACCCCTTCAGTCGATCCCTCTCGCTGGCAGAGAATTAAAGCACCCGATTGATCCGCTCAGCCCATGTCTTTTCTGAGAGACGACGGGTCGGATCATTATGCGTGATGTCACGGTACTTACTGATGATGTCATCGGTGCACTTGGATCGAAGGAAAAGTTAATAAACCATTTGGAGGAGGCAAAATGATTGCGAAATTGTTGAGAGTAAATGAGATGCTCTCAGAATCATGTCAAGTTGTTAAAATTGCTTTTTCTTTGCTCTTGAAAAACAGGCTTTTTTTAAACTTTCATAACATATTTTCCACCTTTATGCCAAAAACAACCAACTAGTTTTTGGTCTAATTTTGGACTCTTCTACCCTTGGGAGAAGCTTTTATTCTTTGGTGTTTTGTCTCCTCTGATATGCATTGAGGGTTTTTACCTGAATTATTTTAAGGCTCCAAATAATTTCATCACTGAACGTTGGATGACTCTGTTTTTTTATTCGATATCTCATTCAAAACTGACTGATGCTCAAACTTTTTAGTTGATTTCTTTCTGGTAATGAAACTAAGGATTCCTCAAAAGCGCCCTAGGCACTGTAGCTCGCAGGCCTGAAGAAACCCGTAGAGAGAAGACAGTGAGAAGAAATTACAGTTTTAGAGGTGGGAGGAAAAGCCTAGAAGAATATTCTCGGGAAAACCCACAGAATCAGGCAGGGACTGAAAACCCAATCCACAAGTGGCCAGGGCAGGAATCGAACCCGTGCCACAGCGGTGGAAGGCGAAGACAGTAACCACTGCGTCAATCTGACTCCCTGAAATGTCGATTCATGAAACTTAAGATACAGTCCTTTTTTTTCCAGGTACGTGTACACTATATTCGAGTCTCAAGTTTAGCGTGACATTTTTAACACACCCAAGATTTCTTACTCATTTTGCATAAAATACCCGATGAAAAAATTGATAAATCGATGGTACGACATATTTCTCCCCATCGATTGAATGCTTCAGATTTATCCAATGAAAAAAAACATGCATTGTACATGAGAATCCCCCCCCCCCTCCCCCGATCTGATTGTGAGATTGGTCTGGCAATATAACACTAGATCCGCATTCTAGCGTCGTCACGCGGCGGTTATTGGACACTGAATCAATATATGCCCAAACAACCAGAGCGTCGCAAAGCGAGGGGGGGGGGGGGGGGAGGTGAGAGGATGTGGAGGGGGGGGGGGGGGGTCTTGTGTATCCGGATGAGCCGAATGTGCGATATGGATGCTGGAAAATGTTAACTGGACTCGAGTTTAGTCAAGGAAACACGAGACGGCGCTGGGCATAATCGGAAGGATGCTAGACGGGCCACGTTCCTGGCTCATATCATCAGGGGAAAGAGGGGGGAGCAAAGGAGGGTGGTTGGGGAACAGTTCGGGGTTTGCAGAGGGCTCCTCGCGTTTGCTTGAGTTGAAATGTTTGTGTAGTTTTTGTTTACCTTTGTGCATATTATTTTTGCATTTCTAATAACATTTAGACACACAATTAGTTATTTGTACACGAGGCTTTCCTTAACTTTAAAGTCTTTAGGTTTTTGGCTTGGCTGTGTTTTTTCTGTTTATGTATTAAAGGGAATATACATCATTTGCTTTTGCTGTAATTTTCAGAAATGGATGAAATTGGGGGGTTGGAAATATATAACAAATATAGTTACACTGACTTTTTTGAGGTTTTGGGTTCGAAAATGCTATAAAAACCAAGAAAAACAATCATTTTCTTGTAGTCTGGTTCCCTGACTCCATTTAAGAAGAAACAGAGCAGTTTACATATATTGGGGAATTGTAAGGTCAGGGAACCAGTCTAGCTGGCTTGTACCCGTTCATAGGTGTGTAATCGATTGCAAACAAGTGCGATGGTCAACTGGGGCCAGTATTTGAAAAAAAAGCCAGTTTCGTTCCAACGCTGATCGGCCGATCAGCGTTGGAAATTGATACAAAAATACCACTTTTCTTGAAAATGACAGTATACCAGGTGCCATGATTTTACAGGATGCTTTACACTGTCATTCACTAACAGTCCAGCAAGGTATTTCAAAATGATTTGGTAGTTTTATTTTTTGATGTTTGCAAATGTTGTATTTTCCCTTTAATGTAAATAATACATGCTCGCGCACTCTAATACTGAATATGAAAATGAGCACATTAATGTTATTGCAAAACCTGATAGGTGCCATCTGGAAAACAGCCAGAACATGATGATAAATTTCTAGTATGCGAAATGGCAAGTTTAAACTAGGTTTTGTTTTGTAATTTATAAGTGTAACTGTGTACATGTAGTCATTCAAAGACATGTTATAAAACTCACATGTAATGGTCCCAAGATTGTGTTACTGGCACAATCTTTCTCTCGTTGTTTTTCTTTGAGAAAAATTCTATTAGGATGGTGTTACTTCTGTTAATTAGCATTAATGCACCAGCTTTTTATTTCTAATATTTTTAAACATGATGTGCAATGCGCAGTGCATGAGTGACAAGAAACAGACAGTCCATCATTTGTAATTTGTGCATTTTGTTCGTTTGAAGCAACAAAAGAGTTCAAAATCTAATGAAGGATACTGAACAACTAACCTGATGAAGTTTCAGCTAAGCTTCAGCTGTACATTCCGAGAAAAACATCATTCTAAGATCTCAATTTCAAATCAAAAGTTACTGAATCATGTTTTGAATTGTTTTGAATTGCATCTATACGCGACGTCGCGCACTGATCCGACGAATTATAACAACCGCGCGCGCGTGTGCGTCGTTCCAATACTTGTGCGCGTTGCGCTGAATAACAAAACGAACTACTAATTTAAATTTTCCTAAGGTGCTTCTTAAGAATCACCGTTCCGTTAGAAATGCCTTCTTTTGTTGATTACTTCAAAATGACAGCTTCCCAGAAAGAATAATTTCACAGGGAGTTTAGTTCCCTTACTATCTTTCAACCAAGTTTGTTTTTCAGCAATAATTACGCCAGTTACTTTTCGGGTGGCTGCAAATGATGGACTATAGCTTTAATAGTTTTAGTGAATTTCTTAAGATTAAAGGGAAGATACATGTACAACATTTGCAAACATCAAAAAACGAAATGATCAAGTTATCACGAAATACCTTACTGGATTGTTAGGGAATGACAGTCTAAAGCATCCTGTAAAATCGTGGCTGCTGGTGTGCTGACATTTTCAAGAAAAAGTGTATTTTTAGACCAGCGTTTACTTTGCAATTGATTACACACCTGTGAAGGGGTACAAGCCTGCTAGACTGATTCTTTGACCTTACAATTCCCCAAATTCAATTAATTGCTCTGTTTCATCTTAAGTGGGGTCGGGGGAACCAGACTACAAGAACATGATTGGTTTTCTTGGTTTTTCCAGCATCTACAAACCCAAAACATGAAACAAGTCAGTTTAACAATATTTGCTATAACATACTAATCCTCCAAATCCCTTGATATCTAAAAATTGCAGCAAAAGCAAATGTTGAACATTCCCTTTAATGTTATCAAGAGCTTTATCAATAAGCATAAATTGATATCTCTCTGTAATTATGTCTGTATTTTTTTCTCTCTCTTTCTTAGACGTAAGGAAGGTGATAGTCTCCCAGACCATCGGCGGGCTTTTCTTCTGTCTCTTTGGGGGCCAGCCGCTGATAGTCATGCTGACGACGGCACCACTGGCAATATACATCAAAAGTAGGTGCTATATCAGATCACTCAGTGAGCGTAATTACGGGACTCGAACCCGACACCACTGGAGTGCGATTCCAGTGCTCTACCAGATGAGCTTAGCTGGCTAGATTATGTTATATCCTCTCAAATACACGGTACGGGACTTGAACCCACCACCAATGGAATGAGATTCCAGTGCTCTACCAGCTGAGCTTAGCTGGCTAGATTATGTTATATCCTCTCAAATACACAATACGGGACTTGAACCCACCACCAATGGAATGAGATTCCAGTGCTCTACCAACTGAGCTTAGCTGGGCTGTGTATGTCATATCCTCTCAAATACACAATACGGGACTTGAACCCACCACCAATGGAATGAGATTCCAGTGCTCTACCAACTGAGCTTAGCTGGGCTGTATATGCCATATCCTCTCAAATACACAATACGGGACTCGAACCCAACACCACTGGAGTGTGATTCCAGTGTTGTACCAACTGAGCTTAGCTGGCTGGATTGTGTTATATCCTCTCAAATACACAGTACAGTACTCAAACCCAACACCACTGGAGAGGGATTCCGGTGCACTCCCCTTTGAGCTTATCTGTCTCTGTATCTTACACCCTCTCAAATACCCAGTACGGGACTCGAACCCAATACCGCTGAAGTGTGATTCCGGTGTACTACCAACTGAGCTTATCTTATATCCTCTCCAATACGCAGCTTACAGTTTGCGTTTAATTTCAATATTTGGTTTTCTAACCACACATATGTAAGCACTGTATATTTGGTTCTTTTTCCCAGGATTCCCACGGTCATAAAAAATCCTGGAATTCAAAACTATCGTGGAAAGTCATGGCGTTTTTGGTAATTTTACAAGGATTCACGGAAAGTGGAATTTTTTTTTCACTAAAAAAAAAATTCACGGAAGAGGAATAGAATCCTGCACAATTAACCCATACGTTATGATGCCTTATTTGGCTAGAGCAGTCTTCCAATTTACATTCCGGCTTACTATTCTTCCTTGCTATAATGTAGAAATATTGACTGCTTCGAGTGGTATAGTAAAACCAGCCCCTTTCCCCCGTTCCCTGAGGAGGTCCATTGAGCATTCTTTGTCTCGGCAAAATAAAATGCTCCATGGATCACCGAGGGAGGCTGGTTTTACTACACCACGAGATAAAGCAGTCAATATTATTATAACACCTCTCCCACAGATTCTACTTGATTTTAAGCGATAACTGATTAATTTAATCTAAGTACAATTAACTTGCACTTCTTTTTGAATACGAAATTAGTTGACAATTTACTTGCACTTTTCCAAAGTACCCCTTCACAACATATTTGAAACCAGCTCTGTAGTGCTAGCGCTTGGGAACAATACACGCAACTCGCACAATACACCCGCATGCATTTGCACACAATACCGATTGTTATGCGTGTAGTACTTTGGTTGCTATCCGCTCCGTTCACAAGTAAACCCTCACCGGCAAGGAAAGTACAGTTGGGGTCGACCGAACGACGCCATCTTGCCTGACTAATATTTTGCCGCGAAGCACAGCCACAGTGTGTACAAATCCCCTGGTGTACATGTACGTGCGTCACACACAAGGAACGGTGCGCATGCGTCTACCAGCGAAATGTATGTGTGCCGCCCATGGGACGTTGTTGCTAGGTGAAAGGGTGCCCTCTTTTGTGGTGCACAGAGCCCAAGGGTATACATGTAGTACATGTACTTTGGTTGCCATGGGTAATTACTATTACTTTTTGGCCGTGCGGAGCAAGCTAGCAAAAATAGCAAAGGTCATGTGGCTCACTCTTGGCCAATCAAGATACAGAATCTGTGGATGAGGTGTTACAAAGGTGTAGATACTTGCTACATGTGCAATTCACCATTGTGGTGCTTTTGTGGTGCTCTGTGGTGCTCTGTGGTCGTGTGTCAGACTGGAAAGCTGAAAGGGAGTGGCGTCCTTTACCTCAAGAGCAATGGGCTCCTAAAAGATACCAAAACAGCATTTGAATTGGTCATGGAAAGCCCTTATTTTGTCCTGGAAAAGGCCTGGATAAATTATGGAAAAATCATAAAATTTCATTTTACGATTTCTGTGGAAATCCTGCAGTTGCAGGCCATCCAACTCAGTGGTCTTAAGTTCAAGTCCCTCCGCATTCCAAATTTCAAAACAAGTGTGACTTCCCCTCCATTCAGAAGTGCAAATATTTATGCGAAAAAACATGAAAAAGAAAGAAAGAAAATGCAAGTTGATTCAAAAGCTGTGACATTTTAACGAGTGACATTTACGAAGTTAGAGTCTTGGTTTGGCGCGAGGGTGCACCATAACCCGATATGCTTAAAATGCCAAGTCTTAATGCCCTAATGCCAGCCTATTTACACGAAATGTTGGACAATTACGTTTATGGCATCTCTGTATATTTAAAAGTCACGGTGAGGATTTAAAGGTCAAACCTTGTTTGATTTAAGTGGCGTGAGAAAAACAAGCAATTTTATTTTTGGGGACTAGTTCAAAAGGTGCAATGCCATGCTAGAAATATTTTCTGGAAGGTAAATATTTCTTGAAACATGTGTGTCCAAACACCATGTGAGTTTCAACTTAACATGAAAAAAAGAGAATGTTTTAGCTATAGAGTTACATACATTGAACATTCAGTTTAACTTTCACTTGACTAAACTCAAAACAAAACGTGATATATCTTAACTCAACACACTAAAACAGGTGGAGGAAGAATAATTGAGAATTTGCTGAACAAGCTGTAAATCTGCAGCGGTGAATTTACACATGTAAGCAGCGATAAATAAGCTAGCAGCAATAAATAACGACAACTGATTTGCAGTGCTGCGTTTTATATGTGAGTCAGGACCAAAAAAAAAGCGAGAAGAGCAAAACATAAAGTCATTTCCCTTGGTGAATTAGCAGCGATAAATAACGACAACTGATGCCAGTCTTGGAAAACCCAATCCCCCCAAATCAACCACGGACCCGTAGCAAATTGATTTACTTCAAACACAGTTTCTCTGCATCATGCGGTATCGTTTGCTGCAGTGGTTCATAATACAACTTTGATTTTGATAACGAAAGACGTATTGTGCTAACTCATCACAGATTCTTCTTCAAATCGATCGGCTGTCATTCATATTTTGTATGAATTCGGGCGATTCACACTGCACTGCGCCACCAAGAGTTTGCCGTGGAAAGTTTTTCGAGTTTACTGTTGACAAAACACGGCCCATTTGAATGAGTGTCAGTGGACAACTTGAGCTAATATGCCATAGATTGGGGCATAGGGTTCTACCGCCTTACAAAAAAACACCATGTTGATAATAAGAAAAGAAAAGGACAAACAGATACTCGAATCCTACGCTTTCGAAACTACTCTGTTCTTTAGTGATTCGTTGTTGTGTCAGTACATGGCAATAAGCCAGTTAGCAAACTTTTCTCACAAATGTTTTCACTGGGCAAATTTTGAGGTTCACATTATGAACAGAAAAACCCCTAACCTGAACAGTGTCTTCCTAAAATGACATCACAGCAACAGCGCCCTCAGTTGTCCAGAAAAGCATGGAAAATTTAAAATGTTTAAAGAAGTGCACTTTCCAATCAAATTAACCAAAAAGGGAATTCAAATAGTTTTCATACATTTAAGAGAAGTAGATCGTTGCCAAAAAAAAGGGTTCTTACGAAAAGTTCATCTCATGGAGCCTTTAAGCCACAGCTACATTCTAGTGGCCAGGCTGGGTTGAAACTAGTTCAGGTGATTATTGAAGAAAGGGAAAAAAAGAAGGAAAAAACTCGGTCACATGATTGGGTTTCACGTGCGCGGAAGTTTGGTCTAATTGGAACCTCTTCACCTGTTGTGAAATATTTCACCGGGCTTGGGTCTTTCTGAGGTTTCAAAGACTGAGTTCAGTCGTGAAAGAGTAGGAATGATCGATGACTCTAGTAAATAGTTAACCAGGTCAATTTAACCAATTTACCGTGCAGTTTCTTCTCAGTAATCTACAGTATAATGTTGTTGATATTCTATGTCGCTGTGTAAACAGATTACCGTCCTTCTTAAACCAGTTTACCTGATGGTTGCTTTTGATAATATTCAGAGCATCCTAGAAGATTTTAATTTGAATTTCTTGAGGGTTTTTTTTTCCCAATTGTCTTTTTTTTTTATAAGGAAGGGTAGATCATTTGTCGTTTGTCCACTTATTTCGTTTGAAGCAACAAAAGTGCTCAAACCTAAAGACGGGTGCTTAACAACTAACCTGATGAAATTTTAGCTCTGTGCATGCTGTATAATGCGAGGATATTCTAGGATCTCGATTTCAATTCAAAGCTTGCAAGTCATATTTTGAATTGCGCCCGAAATCAGTATCCGGAACACGTTCTCATTCAGCAGATTGCAGCTACACGATTTTACTTAAAGAACCGACAAAAAATAGCAACCGAGCATGCGTGTGCGTCAAGTCAACGCTTGTGCGCACCCATTCGCGTATTCGCCCAGTTACGAACCAACTACTAACGGAAATTTTCAAAAATGCATCACTTGACGCATCTTTGGAAATGGCCTTCTTTAATTGTTTTCTTCAAAATGACAGCATATGCCAGAATGAAAAATTTCACAGGGAGTTAGTGCCATTACTATCTTTAAAGTAAACCATGTAAGCTTTTCAACAAAAAAATTGTCAGTTACTTTTTGGATAGCTGCAAATGGTCTACTCCAAATAAGGCTAGAAGCTTAAACAGACTGCACAAATTCCTAGATCCATTTTCATTTTGAAATCGTATTTTTTGTTGATTTTCTTTCAGTAATCTACAGTATCTGTGAGGATTTTAAGCTGGACTTCCTGACGATGTACGCCCTGGTCGGTCTCTGGAACACGCTCTTCCTCTGTCTGTATTCAGTCTTCGACGTGTCCCGCATCATGAAGTGGTCCACAAGGTACTCGTCGGCTTGTTTGTTTGTCGGTCTGTCTATTTATGGACAGTGGATGGCACTCCGAAGCCCACTTTACAAGAGTGTGAAGGACACCGCAGTGCATGTTTGATTTGCATGAGTATAGGTTTCAGAACCCAGACTGGAGTTAGTGCTTGTGTTCTTGGGCAAGACACTTAACCACAATTGCCCCATTATCCACCTCATAACGCCCTGGTCCAGTGGTTATGGTGTTTGACTCATGTACGAAGGCGCGTGGGTTCGAACCCTGCCAGGAACATGGTGTTTGTGCCCTTAGGCAAGACACTTTACTTCAATTGCCTCTCTCCACCCAGGAGTATGAATGGGTACCTGTGAGGGTCGAGGACCGATTGAGCGCTGATATCGGCTGCCGCGTGGTCCCATGGCCTGTTGAACGGGGTAATAATTGTAAAGCGCTTTGAGATCGTTGATACGATGGAAAGCGCTATACACAATGTATAAGCACAATTATTATTTAAGAATATCAATAGGGGCCTGTGAGGGTAGAGACCTGGGCCTAATTTCATGACTGCTTACCATTAGCGAAAAAATCCGTGCTTACTGTAGCAGAAAATTCTGTGCTTACGGTAAGCTTATTTCACAGGTCAGCGAGACATTTTGGCTTCTGCGCACCCACACATCCTGTAACTAAGGATTCTGTGCTTACAGGATTAGCACAGAACTTTTCTGCTTGCCTGCTTAGCACAAAATGGTGATGGTAAGCTAGGAATTCTGTGGTTAGCAGAGTCAGGAAATTAGGCCCAGCTTGTACAGATCTGGAGAAAACTTGTCTCGTGGCCTGATAAACGGGGTAATAATTGTGAAGTTTTTGAGACTTTGTTATAAAGTGCTGTATCAACACTGCATTATTATTACATGCATTATCCTCATGTGTACAACACTGATAACAATGTGCAAGCGACAGCTTCTCATTGTCAATGTGCGTGAGGTCGTAAGGTCTTCACGGAGGAAGGCAACCGAGCGTGTGCACGCAGCGGCAGCAACGCTCAAGGGTGCTTCACATGTCTCTCTCGGTGTCACTGTTTGAGGGGTACTTCTGAACAGAGTCTGTGCACGCGTGTACTTCAGAATCAAGCTGAAGTTGACAGTGTTACCAAAAAAAAAAATTGATTAAAGTACATGTATGCCATGCAGTCTGCAAATCTGTCGTCCAGTCAGCGACATCGTGTAGCTGTCATAAAGAGTGCCACGTGTTGTCTGATAGTTAAGCTGTGTAAAATCCTTCATGTTGTGAAAAGGGCTGCGGTTGGGATTGGAATCATTTGCCTGGCTGTCAGTCATCATGGCAAGACATCAGTTTAATGCTCAAGGGCAAATGATTCCAATCCCAAACCACATCAGCCTTTTTTTTTCTCAACATGCAGGATTTAACAAAGCTTACATAACACAGCACTGAAATTGATTAAGGCTAGGAACTTGGTCACAGTGTCCAAAAATGTTGTTGTGCTCAATTGACAATTGTGCAGTGATGCGTGACTGAAATTAAATGAAACTCATAGGGGTTGAGGCCAAGGCACAACCAAACATTTTTAAAATTGACCTCGTGGTTTTGTAGTTATTTTAAAAACAGTCAGACGGACATTTTGTTTTGACATACTACAGAGGGAATTAGGAATGTTAGGTCCTCCTGGGATTAAAGCTTCTTCTTTTTTCATTTTTTTTTTCAATTTCAAAGAATTTCCAGAAGAGGTTTTTTATGTTTACCTCAAATTTCTGCAAAAATGTACAAGTCTATCTACATCCCTATTGAGGCCTACAAACAAAAACCAAAACTTGTTTGGTCAAAACGTCTTTTATTATGTTTTATAGAGACGTATTTTTTACTTACAATTTGCTTTGTTTTCAGATCAACGGAAGAAATCTTCGCCCTCTTCATTTCCATTGCATTTTGTGTGGATGCCTTCAAGGACCTTGCATACAGTAAGTATAGGGTCTCCACCCCCCCCCCCCAAACCCTGAACCCTTAAAGGACCTTTGTTGACAGCTTTTAAAAAATACATCTCAAATATCGATACATATTTGGAGAGTATAGTTACATGGGCGTCGCTAGGATTTTCCTACAGGGGGGCAAAGCACATTCCCCCCCCCCCCCCCCCCGAAATCCCTGTACTTTTCCAGCATATTCTCTATTTATCATTTTTCGAGGGTGGGCATGGACATTTGCCCCCCCCCCCCCCCCCCCACCCAACCAATTAAAATAGCAGCAATATGACTTCGCGCCTCTTTCCTTTCCCCCCCCCCCCCTTTTTTTTGTGTGGCTTTTCCCGGGGGGGGGGGGGGGGGGGGGGCTCGTGTCGCCCATGTATAGTTAATTAGCTTTTCAGCAACGAAAAAATCTTTCCAATCTGGTAAATATTTATTGAGTAATGGCCAATTCAAAAAAAGTGAGATTTTTTATTTTGTCCACGGTCTTCATTGTCGTTTATTAGGAATGTAACTGATATGGGGGTGAGGGTAGTTTTTTGTTTTATTTGGTTCTTGTATATTTTTCAGTTTTGCAAAAAATGGTCATTTCTCCTATGGTAGTCCTGAGAAGGACTGTTTGGTTAAATTTCTTAGATGTTTACTGTGCTGCTCTGTCTCTGCCCTCTACTTGGTAGCCTCTTTCACGGATGCAAGTTTTCGGCCTGTGTTCTCATTTCGGCAGTCAAAATATCAGCCATCGTGGGCAAAATGAAAAAGCGGCACTTGTTTTCAATTGGCCGTAACCCAATAAATATTTTACGATTGGAAAGATTTTTAAATGGGGACACAAAGGTGCATTTTCAAGGATTGCATTAAAAAAATTACATTGCATGGGCCCTTTAAGTTAGCAGTGGACTCATTATCTAGCAAGTCTAAAATGAGTCGTTAATCTATCTGTCTACCGCACCTTCTTACAGACTTTAAAAGGAACTACATCTCAGAGGGCTGCGATCAGATCCAGAGAATGGACCTAGGCCTGCTGGACTACCTACCCCAGAACGACAGCAGTAACGTCACGCAGACAGTCAGCATCCAGCCCTGTCTAAGGGAGAACTCACTGGTCTATCTCATCCTGATGTTTGGTACGCTGTGGGTCGGCGTCACGCTGCACAGTTTTACAAAAAGGTTAGGGCGTTGTATGGATTCTGTAGGGTGGAGGGCATGAGGCCATAGCTCCCCCAAAGAAATATTTGAGGCGTTCGGGCAAAATGAGACAGAACTGGGCAGAGGTCGCAATTAGAGTTTGCGGGTATTAGGAAAGAAAATAAAATTCTCCTTACGATACTGTTTATTGCACTTCCATCGGACATTCTGTTGACAAGTTGTGGCTGTTTAAAGTTTGTATTTATCTACGTGTCAAAAAAGTAAAAGGCTTTTAAAGTTTTGAGTTTGTGAAAATGAAAGATGCAAATGTTTAGAAAAAAATTTTAACACCAGATTTTTGTTTTTGTTTTTTGTCCAGCCCCTTTCTGGATGCAAGCAAGCGGGAGGTATTAGCAGACTATGCACTGCCAGTCAGCGTCATCACCATGTCATTCGTGGGATCCTATCTATTCAGTGATATTCAGTGTAAGTATTAGTGCAGGCTACTACGGGACAACTTCTCTGTCATCTGTAAACTTTTATTTCTCATTTTTGGGAAACGTTACTTGCCTGTAGTTGATGCTACTCGAGCTGTACTCAGCTCGAGACGTTGTGATCAATGTTTTTTTTCCAATGCTCGAAATTCGTCTCTCTCTCTCTTTTGTTTTTACGTCATCTTTAATGAGGGTAAACTCCGATCAGTGAAAGGCACTACTTTCCATGGAGGCCCTCAAGTTAATGAGAACTATTAGACCCATTATGTAGCACCTTTATAAGGATTTACAAGGTGCTGAGGCGCATATTGCAGCCACTGCAACAAACACCGGGGCAAACCCCATCTCTTAGCGATACGTGTAACTGGGTTCTTTAACATGCATTACACAACACACAGGATCTAAGGCTTTGCGTCCCACCCGAAGGACGAAGCAATAATGGTAAAGTGCCTTGCTCAAGAGCACAAGCACCATGTTCCCACGGTCAGGATTTGAACCCATGTACCACGGCACACGAGCACCCCAACCATCCAGCCTGATCCTGGGCAGCACCAACAGCCTGATCGTGTTTAAGGCCAATGGCGTTAAGGTCATCTTTGATCAGGTCTTTACTTTCTGGAAAGATAAAAAAGAAAAAAATTCTGCATTAAGACTTCCAAGGAACTTCCCTCTTTTTTTCCCACACAGTGGAGAAGTTTCCTTATCAAGACGGCAGCTTCTTCCAGCTGGTCTCGTTGGAGCAGGTCAACGTCTACATGATCGTGGGCTCCATGGGCATGGGCTTTTGCCTGTCGCTGCTGTTCTTCATGGATCAGAACATCACCGGTGCTATGGTCAACAGTCCGGGCAACAAGTAGGTGGCCCCACTAGACTCTTTGCATGAACAGTACATGATAGGGCTTGGTGATCTGATACACCGTGCCCTCTGGAGACATGCACACAATAGGGAACAAAGGCAATTTCTATAGATGAATACGTCTCCACAAGGTTTTCACGAAATAGATATATGGATTTTACTCAAAAACTAGGAATTTCCAATTGCAAAATCGAAAACTTTACTACACGAGAACAAAGAAATGTCTCCACAAGGATCTAAATTCCAGTATGCGTGACCACTTTCGAGTGGCACACCCAGAGATAACACTTTTCTGATTCTATTTGGAATTCCGATTTTTCTGATGATCTTTGTTAAAGTTTGATTTTTTGTATTAAATTTTTAACGAATTTGATGAAAATGGCACCACGGTATCTGAATTGCCAGAACAAATTGAATCTGTTCTACCAGTCGTCAGCACACAGATTGTATGGTTGGCTCACATAAGTAAGCCTGGAGTGCGGTAGTTTACGGCTGGAAATGAGTTTAAGCATTAATCTATGGCATGACTGAAACTGACACGTTTTTTAAGCAGAAAACGGTCACCCTGTGTCAGCTAATTTTGACAGAATTTTTGAGCAGAAAACGGTCACCCTGTTTCGGCTAATTTTGGCAGATTTTTTTTTAGCAGAAAACGGTGACCCCGTTTTAATTTTGGCAGATTTTTTTTAGCAGAAAACGGTCACCCTGTGTCAGCTAATTTTGACAGAATTTTTTAGCAGAAAACGGTCACCCTGTTTTGGCTAATTTTGGCAGATTTTTTTTTAGCAGAAAACGGTCACCCTGTTTCGGCTAATTTTGGCAGATTTTTTTTAAGCCGATACAGGTTGACCGTAAGGTCATGGCCAAATTCTGCTAAAATGCAATTAAAAATACAGTCATCCTAAGCCAATATCCTTGGCAAAGGTGACCATATTAAATTCGCAAATTCTGCTAGATGCATTTCAAAATTCTGCTAGATTGACAAAAAATCTGCTTAATCACCTAGAATTTCACAAAAACATTATCAAACTTTTAATTACATGCAAATGTCACACAAAATTTCCTTATTACCAAATGTGCAGAATTCTGCCAGAAATCTGCCCAAAAATCCATTCCGTCAAATTTTCTGTCAAAGTCGTGTTTTTTTAAGGGTGCACCCCACCATCAACCTTAAAATTAGTGCGCGCGAGCTCATTAACTATGCCCCCACAGTTTCTTTTGAATGAGAGGACCTTGCGGCTTATAATTGGGATTGATTGTCAATCAAGTATTTGTGACTTGTGGCTTCCAACTCGGGCGATTTTATTTGAAAAAATCCGGATTTGTGGGTCTATCTCACATAGAGGCAGGGGGGGGGGGTTACATTTAGACCTGGGTCTCGGGATTAACAACCTTTTAGGGGTGGTTTTTGGGAGGGGAATATCAAAACAATTTGACCCGGTTACCACTAATCAAATTGAAAAGAAAAATGTTCAGGGGGTCGCAATCTTTAATTTCCAGCGAGAAAAACCTCGCCACCTTGCTCCTGAGCGTCACCAGGTGGCGCTGTCTCTGTCCAGAATTCTGCCAGAAATCTGCCCAAAAAATCCATTCTGTCAAATTTTCTGTCAAAGTCGTTTTTTAAGGGTGCGCGCCACCATCAACCTTAAAATGAGTGCGCGCGAGCTTAATCACCTAGAATTTAACAAAAACATTATCAAACTTTTTATTACATGCAAATGTCACACAAGATTTCCTTATTACCAAATGTGCAGAATTCTGCCAGAAATCTGCCCAAAAAATCCATTCTGTCAAATTTTCTGTCAAAGTCGTTTTTTTTAAGGGTGCACGCCACCATAGACCTTAAAATACATGTAAAGTGCGCACGAGCTCATTAACTGTGCCCCCACAGTTTCTTTTGAATAAGAGGACCTTGCGTCCTGTCTCTGTCCAATTTTTTGTTGTTTTTTATGACCACGTATTTGGTGCAATGGAACCTGAATAATGTTCACCCTGTTTCGGCTTTGCTTAGGATGACTGTATTTTTAATTGCATTTTAGCAGAATTTGGCCATGACCTTACGGTCACCCTGTATCGGCTTTAAAAAAATCTGCCAAAATTAAACCAGGGTGACCGTTTTCTGCTAAAATAAAATCTGCCAAAATTGAAACAGGGTGACCGTTTTCTGCCAAAAAAAAATCTGCTAAAATTAAAACAGGCTGACCGTTTTCTGCCAAAAAAAAATCTGCTAAAATTAAACCAGGGTGACCGTTTTCTGCTAAAATAAAATCTGCCAAAATTGAAACAGGGTGACCGTTTTCTGCCAAAAAAAAATCTGCTAAAATTAGTCGAAACAGGGTGACCGTTTTCTGCTAAAAAAAAATCTGCCAAAATTGAAACAGGGTGACCGTTTTCTGCTAAAAAAAAATCTGCTAAAATTAAAACAGGCTGACCGTTTTCTGCTAAAATAAAATCTGCCAAAATTGAAACAGGGTGACCGTTTTCTGCCAAAAAAAAATCTGCTAAAATTAGTCGAAACAGGGTGACCGTTTTCTGCTAAAAAAAAATCTGCTAAATTTAAAACAGGCTGACCGTTTTCTGCCAAAAAAAAATCTGCCAAAATTGAAACAGGCTGACCGTTTTCTGCCAAAAAAATCTGCTAAAATCAAAACAGGGCGACCGTTTTCTGCCAAAAAAAAATCTGCTAAAATTAGTCGAAACAGGGTGACCGTTTTCTGCTAAAAAAAAATCTGCCAAAATTGAAACAGGGTGACCGTTTTCTGCTAAAAAAAAATCTGCTAAAATTAAAACAGGCTGACCGTTTTCTGCTAAAATAAAATCTGCCAAAATTGAAACAGGGTGACCGTTTTCTGCTAAAATAAAATCTGCCAAAATTGAAACAGGGTGACCGTTTTCTGCCAAAAAAAAATCTGCTAAAATTAGTCGAAACAGGGTGACCGTTTTCTGCTAAAAAAAAATCTGCTAAATTTAAAACAGGCTGACCGTTTTCTGCTAAAAAAAAATCTGCCAAAATTGAAACAGGGTGACCGTTTTCTGCCAAAAAAAATCTGCTAAAATCAAAACAGGGTGACCGTTTTCTGCTTTAAAAAAATCTGCCAAAATTAGCCGAAACAGGGTGACCGTTTTCTGCTAAAAAAAAATCTGTCATAATAAGCCGAAACAGGGTGACCGTTATTCAGGTTCCATTATTCTGGTTCCATTGCACCAAATACGCGGTCATCAAAAAACAACACAAAATTGGACAGAGACAGCGCCACCTGGTGACGCTCAGGACGCAAGGTCCTCTTATTCAATAGAAACTGCGGGGGCACAGTTAATGAGCTCGTGCGCACTTATTTTAAGGTTTATGGTGGTGCGCACCCTTAAAAAACGACTTTGACAGAAAATTTGACAGAATGGATTTTCTGGGCAGATTTCTGGCAGAATTCTGGACAGAGACAGCGCCACCTGGTGACGCTCAGGAGCAAGGTGGCGAGGTTTTTTTCGCTGGAAATTAAAGATTGCGACCCCCTGAACATTTTTCTTTTCAATTTGATTAGTGGTAACCGGGTCAAATTGTTTTGATATTCCCCTCCCAAAAACCACCCCTAAAAGGTTGTTAATCCCGGGACCCAGGTCTAAATGTAACACCCCCCCCCCCCCTCTATGCGAGATAGACCCACAAATCCGGCTTTTTTCAAATAAAATACATACATGACGTACAGAGCTTCAAGGCTGTAGCACGTGGAGTTCGGTTGCCGTAAAATAAAAAATGTTGCGTTATTTTCAGAGGTTTGAGATTTAGTTGCACAAAATGTAATGCTTTAAAAATCACAATGGTGATATCGGAGATGGTGAAGATTGTTGTCGGATTGTTGTCAGGTGTCAACCACTAGTTGACTATACTGATCCTCGCTTGAACTTGCTCTTAGCTGAACCAATGAAACATTTGGACACTAACTTCAAGATAAAGGATCCTGTTTTTCTGTTATAAAGGCTGAAGAAAGGCACGGCTTACCATCTAGACCTGATGGTGGTCGCCGGCTTGAACTGCGTCCTGTCCATGTTTGGCCTGCCCTGGCTCCACGGTGCCCTGCCCCACTCACCGCTACACGTCAAGGCCCTGGCGGACAAAGAAGAACGGGTGGACCAGGGGCACGTCCATCACATGTGAGTATAGTGTGCTGGTGGGGAGAGATAGTTAAAATGGAAGAGAAGGTTCAAAGTTCAGAGATGAAATTTTTGGATTTTAATGGGAAATTTAACTTTTTCAATTTTATTTCTGACATTTTTGTGACGATCTTTTCCTCCGCAAAATATGATTTTTAAAATTAGATTTACAATGGAATTAGTTGAAAAATAGCATCGCGACATCTGTATTGCCAGTGCAATTTTAATTCTACCAATTGGACAACTTGGAAGAAGACCTCAGGGCACTGGGGCTGAATCTGTCAGCCGGTTGGAGACTTGCCCAGAACCGGCTGGACGGGAAACTGCGCTGTCGAGATGCTACGCTCTTCCCGAGCATGCGGAATTGATGATGATGATGAAACGTCAGCACACAGATTGTATGGTAGACACACATATGTAAGCCTGGATTGGAGTAGTTTAAGGCTGGAAATAAGTTTAAGCATTTACCTATGACATGATTGAAACTACGTACAGAGCTTCGAGGAGGTATTTCACTCACGGAGTTCGACTACCATGACTGAGAGTCTGACAGCAAACTCCACATGTTGCGCGATTTTTGGAGGGCTTCAGATTTAGTTGTACAAAATGCAACGCATTAAAAATCACGTTGAGGATCTTGAGGACGTTGCGAGAAGAGCATCATAGATCAATTTCACAGGCGGTTGTTGGAAGAAGAAGACGACAATGCCAATTGTTTGGTGGTGGTACCTGCTGTAATTAAGCAATGAGTTGTTTGCTTTCAGTATGTGTGAGTGCGTACTTCAAGCTTCGCCATTCAGTTATTTCCGTAATTGATTCAATAATCAATAAATCAGTATTTCAATCAATCACTTACTTGCTGCATTGTGCACGCACTCTTGTTTTACTATACTCTCGAGGACAATGCTTTGTGTTTCCCTTTGTCCCTGTAATATAACACTCTCCCATAGAGGACTTTTTCCAACAAAAGACCCAACTTTCTAGGACTGAAAGGATCTGTTGTTCTCCCTTTGTGTGTCGGTCTTCAGGGGTTTATGTAGAACACGTACAAGTCCACAAGACACGCCTCTGTATTCTTACATCCCACATCTATTTAATCAATCGATCCTTTGTTTTTGCAGCATTGTGCGAGTCCGCGAGACCCGTCTGACCATCCTCCTATCCCACATCATGATCGGTCTGTCGGTCTTCATGCTACCGGTCCCCCTTCAGTACATCCCCAACGCGGTCCTGTATGGTCTGTTCTTGTACATGGCCTGCACGGCACTGGATGATAACCAGTTGTTTGAACGCACTATGCTCCTCATCACGGAACAGGTACTGACATGATCCCAAAAAATGTCTTAATTTTTTTTCTTTTCTGGACAATTAGTTCAATCCATTTTGTTACAACTGTACGCAACGTGTTGAATGGTTGTGCCTAAACCGTTTGAAAATGATAGTGAAAGCAAAATGATGTTTTGAACATTTCAAGAATCTTATTTTAAAGAAGAGGCAATTATTTTCTGGTTGCTCTAGGTATTTCTTAACCGCTTCGCGCCAGGATTAGTTGTGCTGAAAATTTCAATTTTCGCAAAAGGCAAAGTTTTCCGGACAACTTCTGATATATAGCCAAACGCCACAAATATTGATTTGCAAGAGTGATTTCAAAAGTGTTTGTACGATATCTCCTGACAAATCTCATATGTTTCAGTGTGCACTGGAGCGTAAATTGTAAAATGGGCTGTGCACAACGGTCATTTCAAGACCAACACACGGTCCCCCTCCACAGACTTCACGGATTCGTCGCAGATTTGTGCCACTGAGATTTAGAGTGAAATAGATTTCACTTTCGATGGAGTTGTGATTGATTTGTGACTGCCTTGTGACTGGCTTGTAATGACCTTATGATTGATCTGCGACTGCCTTATGATGACTTGTGATTTAGTTGTGATTATGCATTTTGAACTGTGAGAGACTGGATTGCAGCTTACCAAACTTGTTCCCCTTCCATCACAGGCGGCCTACCCACCGAACCACTACGTCAGGCGAGTCCCCCAGCGTAAGATGCACATCTTCACCTTCACTCAGCTGCTCCAGTTGGCCTGTCTGTGTGGCTTTGGTTTTGCTCCTTGGCCCTACCTCAAAATGGTCTTCCCTCTACTCATCATGTTCTTCCTTCCCATCAGGTAAAGCTAAGTGAAGTTGGGTCATTCTATAAATTTGGGTCCACTTTTTTTGCCTGTCCCTGGTAAATTTGACATCTATGATTTTATAATTCTGATGCAATCCTTAATGCAGTCGTCCTCCAAGAGTGATTATGAATAGCAAACTACCTACCTAATAAATAGAAAATCCTTTGAAGTAATTCTTAATGATACTTGAGTGGTAAATTACAAAGAACCAAGGTAACAGAGACTGGAAAAAATGTCACACTTTGGACCCTAAATTTATAGAATGACGAACTTCTAGACTTAAGTAAGAGTTTATTACCTCTGGTTCTTTTCAGAACCATTCTCTTAGTTGAGAAATTATTCGCACATGGTGTTTCCGCAAACCTTTCATTATTTAACTTCTAAATTTGGTGGGTTTTTTTGAGGGGGTGGTTCACTAAAACGTTTGAACCTACTAATTTTGAATACCTGATTTCCCAAAATATTGACAACAATTTGAATGTTTCTTTGACAAGAACCAATCTTGTTTGAATTTTAGAAAGAAAATGGCTAGGACTGTTTATGAACTCGACACGGCTTTGCTTTGGCTGTGGGTAATTGATGAGCCAGCTGTGCCCACAACTTGCCTGCTTTGTCTGTTCATGGTCTGTTGACCCAGTTTGAGTAGTCACGGTGCTTGCTTGACTTACAATCTGACTGCTGGTGACTAGCCTGTGTTGAAATTATAGCAGAAGGAAGTGGATGGAAATTCTGACTGTCTGTGACTGTTTAAATAGCAGGAGGGTTAAAAAAAATTATGTTGCTCCTCGCCCTATTCCACAATGGCTGTTTATTTTCACTGGTGAAGCACATTTTGTCATCTTCCGACTGCCACTGCTCGAACAGAGACATTGACAAATTGAGAGAGAGAGAGATAGCTCAGTTGGTAAAGCACTAACACGCTAGTACTGGAGGTTCAAATCAAGCTACAGTCAAGTTGTTTCGTTCATCAAATTTCTTTCATTTTGTTGATTGCAGGCACAGGCTGGTCCCAAAAGTCATCCACACCAAATACTTGGATGCTCTGGACAGAAGTCACTGATGGTCCATGAAGCAGGGCTGAATTGTAGGCTTCTACACACACTACACTTGCACCAACACTATCCTGAGATAGATACACCAAGGGCCGTTTCATACTGTCTTGCCTACCCATGTTGAAATCGACACGGGTCTACCCTAAACAGAACCCGGTCACATCACAACTTGGGTAGGCTAGACGAACCGTTCATGTTAAACGGGTCGGCTGTAGATTTGGATTTTGCACCCAGGAAGAGCCACCTAACTCTGGTCCTGACCAGGGTTAGGTTTTACCCGTGTAGAGCGTTGGACCCGTGTACGTGTTCTGCATAATCCCCGAAACAGTCCTCTGTAATACGTTTGTGTGCTTAGTCTATGGGAGAGTGTTATATTACAGGGACAAAGGGAAACACAAAGCATTGTCCTCGAGAGTATAGTAAAACACGACTGTGTGTAGAAGCTGTGTTGGATTCTTGCTAGTGAGAAAGGGTTCCTGAAATCTCCTTGTTGGACTTGAGTCTGTCAAGGAGATTTTGGATAGTATGAATGGCCCTATGGTGCAAGGGAGAGGGGTAGCGATGGGACGTACACGTACCTCCAACGAAGGAATTCCTTTGGTCATGTGATTTTTCTGTCTTGGTTTCTTTAATTTGGTCTATATTTAGAGCAGTCACTATTCAGTTGGTTTCTGACAAAATGGTTCCAACTGAGCCGCACAAAAATGTTTACAAAAAGCTGTCGTTGCTGTTGTTAGAAGGCTACACAACGTCTACTTTTCTGCCCTGAACCCAAAGAAAACTACAGCAAGAAAATTTCTTAACATTTTCTGAAAGGAAAAGTTTTACAGGGAAAGTACTTTTTCAGTTTTATTGCACGAAGATACCGCCAGTACTTTGAAGTGTATGTATGCCAGTACGAAGTGAAGACTTTTGTTTTGATTTTACACAAAAACACCACCTAACGATATTACACTTTTGAAGAGTCACTGACGAACTGCTCGTCAACATAACATTCCATTTTGAAGTTTCAAATTAAAGCAATATGAATGAATTTGGAAAAGAACAACACACTTTATACATGATTTAATTGCAGAGGAAAAATACCGTAGATGTATTAAGTGCCAACTGAAATCTTAGGTTGAACTTTATGACATGCTGTCAAAAGCCAACCTCAGGTTGACCTGCCATTTGCGTGCGCCTTAGGTTGAACTTTATGACATGCTGTCAAAAGCCAACCTCAGGTTGACCTGCCATTTGCTTGCGCCTTAGGTTGAACTTTATGACATGCTGTCAAAAGCCAACCTCAGGTTGACATGCTATTTGCTTGCGCCTTAGGTTGAATTTTATGACATGCTGTCAAAAGCCCGCCTTGGGTCGACCTGCCATTTGCTTGCGCCTTATTAGGTTGAATTTTATGACATGCTGTCAAAAGCCAACCTCAGGTTGACATGCTATTTGCTTGCGCCTTAGGTTGAACTTTATGACATGCTGTCAAAAGCCAACCTCAGGTTGACCTGCCATTTGCTTGCGCCTTAGGTTGAACTTAATGACATGCTGTCAAAAGCCAACCTCAGGTTGACCTGCCATTTGCTTGCGCCTTAGGTTGAACTTTATGACATGCTGTCAAAAGCCAACCTCAGGTCGACTTGCATTTTGCTTGCGCCTTAGGTTGAACTTTATGACATGCTGTCAAAAGCCCGCCTCAGGTTGACCTGCCATTTGCTTGCGCCGCGACCGAACAACGATCGGCATCGAGCAGAAAAGTCATGCTCAGGTCACAAAACTGAGAAATTGTGTCATTCTCATGGAGCAAGCGGCATCTGGGCACAGAATAATTGCAGCCATGCTCATGTCACCTACAACGCGACAACGATTCACAATAAAAGTAGATGATCTGGATGCATACCTCAACTTCATATAGGTCGACTGCGATTGATTCCTGCATGTCGAGAACACGTTCACTCTACTCTTAATCTTATTGAGCACCAACTGATGCCGATCATCTTTCATTGCAGTTGCACTCGGGTTTGCAAAAAAATTGGGGAACTGAAATGTTCCTGGCCGTCGTAGCTCAGGCGCAGCAAGATCCTGAAATGTCAGTCACCGGTTTTTCCACCGAGAAATCATTTAAAGAATGTCGTACCACTTTGGATTATATTGATGTTGTTATCATCGCACAAGCTGAATATCGTCCATTGTCATGTCATTGATATAAAACTACTTAATGTATTATAAAACGTTAACTCCGTGCTCACAAAATAGGCCAAAGTTGTTTTCGTTGCCGTCCTAAAAATTCCATTTTCCACTCAACTGACCAAGTATTCAAAAGCAACAAATCTAGGAAAGAGTAGACATCATAAATGACTGAATTTAAAGAAACACTTGGTTTCAGACCAAAATATTATTTTTCTGATTTATTTGAGAAAAAAATGGATGAAAAATGTATACTAGAAATAAAAGTACCTTAAACACTAGACCAAAAAAAACAAACAAGGGAACAATTCATTCTTCACCCAAATACCTTATGTTTTGACCAAGTAATTTTGACCAAAATGTTGTCCAGGAAAACGAAAATTCAAATGAAGTTATGCGTATTCATAACTGGATATCTTAGATGATCGTCATTGTTTAAGGCAGTGACTTTTAATCCGCTGGTCCACGATCTTTAAATTGACCAAAACATTTTTTTCACGAAGTATATTCTCCAAAATTTTCATCACTTTAAAAAATCTATTTGAATTCTTCAAGTTTACATAAACGAAATCCTTGTTTTTCCTGTAGAATAACAAAATGATGCCTTGGGGAGACACTTTCCGATAAATTATTTGACAACATGGAAACAGTGGTCATTAGCGAGACATTTTATTATCTCCCTCAGGTTTTTAACGACCGTTTCTAGAATGAATTTTATTATCGCAAGTTGCTAAACGGTTCCTAATTAGGTCGAGAGTAGTATGATTAGAATGTTACGGGAAGGGTTTTGTTTTTGCCAAAGTTTATTGCAACGGCTCCCAAGGTACTATTTTCGGTCATTTGTGTAACCGCAATATTGAGTACTTTCTTGATCCTTTTTTTTCATATGAAGGCTTCAAGCATATTTACAGGGTACTAGTAGTGACATAGCTTTATGCCAAGTTTGCAGCTTAACATACGACATTTGTTTCAGCCGAGAGGTTGGTTAAAATTGCACAATATTGGGAAGATAAAAGTGTACTAAAGTCTATAACAGAATTATATGAGAGAATATTAAGCGACTATCGAGCGTTGGGTCAGCATTACTTCTTGCAAATGTGTGGAAAAAGTAACATTATTGAAGACATTTGTAAAGCTAGCAGTTGAAATTCAAACATATATAACTTGATTAATTTATTTTGTCGAGTCGCATATAGTTTCCAGTGATTTGTTTTTAGAGGAAAAATCGTTTTCCCTTTAAGCAGAAGAGAATTTGCAGACATGTTGGACATATACAGGGCGAGCCAAAAAGAAAGCAACCTGGATTAATGATTTTTTTTCCTTTGAAAAAAGGAATTACTAACATTGATCCATGCTATGAGAAATTATGCGTATTTTACTAAAATAGTCGATTCTTGACAGCTGTCCATGGAGTTCCATTGGAAGCTATTGAGCTGAGTGAGAACCAGAGATTTACACACAGGCATTCAAATACAAATGAGATTTTTATAATTTTTGGCAAGGCTGAAACATTATTTTTACTGTCAGATTTTGTGTTTTGAATATGAGGAAATGTTCTTCTGAAATAATGATAGTGATTTTTTGTCTGGTTTTCCTGTGCCAATTTTCGTTCACTCATGAAGGCGGGAAAACGCCCTTGTTTCACTGTATTCGAACAATACATGTAAACGATCATTGGGGGACAGCTGCAGTTTGTAATGTTTGTATTAAAAAAGACATAACTTGTGAACATACTACGCAAATTTAGTGAAATTTTCACAGTTACTAGTCAATAATATGTGATGCGATCAAGCTAAATGAGTCGTTTGTCGGGAACTTCATTTGGGTATACAGGCCAAAATAGGGCCACTTCAATCACATCACTTCATCACATCTCTTGGTCTTCCGACTTCCTTAATTTTTTAACTAAAGATGGTATCAGCATGCGGTTTCACAGCAGTAATGCTGAGATTGTGCTCTTTTCAAATCTGTAAAAAAAAATTGACCAGGGTCGACAAACGACTCATTTAGCTTGATCGCATCACATATCTACTCTATACCTGTGTTATTTTGATTAAATGGAGCAAGCCATATATTCTTTTGAAGTATTTTTTCTCATTAAGTAACTTCTTTTTGACTCACCTTAAGCGGGCGCGGACATCCAGAAATTTGTTTTACATTAGCTTGTCTAGTTCCCAGACCTATGATCTTGAAACTCAATGTTTCTTGAGCCTGGAGTGCTGACTAGTATCACACACACATAGCAACCGATGCAAACTGGTGTGCAAATTAATCTAGATGTTTTCATCGAATGACGTCACTTCGCCCTGGCTTAAAGGATATGCCAGTTGTACAATAGGAATTAGATTATTGGGTACTTAGGTTTACAATAAAGTAGAACTAATTAAAATACTTTTACAGGCAGTGCTTTATTTTATATACACTTTTATTTAGAAACCGGTAATATTTTAAGAGAGTATCTTTTTTGTTGTTAACTTTGCAATAGTAGGCCTAATTTCAGAGAAGGATTGGATTTTCTTGGTGAAAAAGGCTTCCATAAACATCGATTGAAAATAATATGTTTTCTTATCTACAAATTGGGGTCATTATATTGATATTTTACCCACCAGAAATTATGTAATCTGTTTCCTCCTTAAAATTGAAAATTATTGCAATATTAACTTAGCATTTAAGAGTTACTATACAACACATTTGAAGATACTAAGTACCAAATCTTAACCACATATAACCATATTTCTAAAAAAAAATAAGAATTAGTTGGTTCTTTTTTCATCTATTGGTTCTTTAACTAAATGTACTCTGTGTTTTAGAACTTTGCGTTTCAGAGCTTTTATTTTAATTTGAATTTTTACGATTAGAGATATGTTTTAGTTGTAGGCCTAGATGGTGCATGTAGTTTAGATTCCTCCTGTCGACTGCAAGTTTAGGTACTCAATCGAGGGAAGATGTTAGGTTTGAAAAACATCTTGGTGCATACATTTTCTGTTTCTAGAATTCATTTTTTGTCCCTCAAAATTACAAAACTGATTTTTTTTTTGAAGTGGAACAAAAAATTGAAATGAGCGGGGTTTGAACCTGCAACCATCGAATTGACTTCCAGTGCTGTACTAACCAAGCTATGGTAGTTCTCCATTTTATCAATGTCTTTGGTTTGACTAGCGCCCCTTGAACGAAGACATTAACAAAATGGGGAACCGCCAACATAGGGCTGGATAGCTCAGTTGGTAGAGCGCCGGAACGGCAATCCGGAGGTCGCAGGTTCGAACCTCACTCCAATCAATACCCTTGTTGCACTTCAAATCTTAACTTTTTGCACCTTCGATGTACATAATTTATTTTCTGTGGAGAGTGTTGGACCCAACTTCTTCCTGTATACACTCAGCAACAGAAGATTACATAAAACAGTTTTCTTGAAAACAAAATTCTTGTAAGATATAGAACAGTGATTATAAAGGTTGGCGCTTGCTGTTTTTCGCTTTTTGAGTTGATACGGACATCTTGCAACTTTTGCGTTCGACACATACTCACGGGCAGAGTTGTTTGTTGAAAACTTGTACGATAATGTAGATACAAGCAAAGCATTTATTCACGAGAGATTTTGGTTTGTACACGTACTTCAAGTGTTTGTAGATACTCACGATTGTTAATATTTCAAAAAAAGTTTATCAAACAATTTAAATAGATAAATTTACGGTTGATGTCGATGTGTCCCACCCGCTTGCAGGATCCAAGAGTTTGTACATAATCGTCGTGGCAATGGTTGTTTTTACTCACCAAATATAGAAACGTCGAAGTTACGAAAGAAAGGAGTTACAAGTTTTATAAAACCAAATGAATACCTGATATATTGAGCTTAACAAAAAAAAATATTGATAAATGTAGCAACAGACAAAGTACTCCTCTATTTAAATTTGGAATAGTCTATGCAATATGTTGACGATATAAACGTGCTACCCTGACTTGTCTATATGTGATTGGCCGACCACAGAAGCTGAGGGGTACTGCTCCCACATTGTAGAGACCTGGAGTATTTCAATTCAAAGACTAGTTTGTAAGATTTTGCTAGTTTCACTATTTTGTATCAGAGAATTGCACAAGGTTCTTTTTTATACCATGAACAGAAAAATAGCTTTGGTATTGCGGCATTTCATCTGTTATATTCCAGCTTTGTATTTGTAGTTCTTGAAATGTTCCAAGTTTTGTTTACACTTTGCAGTGTTGGGTTTTGTCGACAAACTTTTCTCGAAGATCATAGACTTTTTTTCAGACCAAGAGATAAATCTGTATGATTTAATGTGTGATTTTATTAAAAGGGAAGGCGAAATTTCGTTTGCTTGGTTGATATTGTAAAATTGAACACATGCTGAAATCTTCCCATCATTTTGTGAAAAAGTTGGTTTTGTAATTAGGGAAGTCATTTTGGAGTTGATTTTCAGACAATTTTGAAGTTGTACTAAATAAACCTGGGGGGGGGGGGGAAGCCTAGTGGTTAGGATTCGTGACTCATGATCATAGGGTCAGGGGTTCGAATTCAGCCGCTGGCCATATGTTGTGACCTTGGGCAAGCCACTTCGCCCCACTTGCCTCTCTCCATCCAGGAGTATAAATGGGTACCTGCATTAGCTGGGGAGTAACCTGCGATGGACTAGCATCCCATCCAGGAGGGAAAGAAATATTCTCCGTCATTTCATACCAAGATAAACGGTATTTTCTTTTAAGTCAGCTGAAAGTTCGTATAAAGTTGTCATAACAGCATTACAAAATAAAAGACAAAGTAGAAGTATAATTTATCTTTATGTTCTTGAATTTATTTCATTATTCTATTTTCAAGCCAAATCTTTAAGTTCAATTACAACAGTTACTATTTGCTAAATAATTATTTTAAAAGTATTTTATGTAAGAAATGTTTTACAGCTCCCGAGAGAGAGCATTGTTTACCAAAGTTACTTGTTTTGTTGTGCTCATTAAAATTATTTATGTTTAAAGGGTAAAAAAAAGTCAATTAGACCTCACGTGTGTGCATATCCTTGTTGGAATTTATACAAGTTGGTTTATTCTTGAAAATTGTTTTGTTAAATGGATTTTTATTTGCTTTTAGTAAATTAAAACTTACTGAAACCCGCGTCTGACTTTTTCGTTGTAAGTTTTCAACAAATGTAAATTATCCTGAACAAGCCAAGCAAAACTGGTTGGAGAAAAACGTTGAATTTTCAAAACGTTACACTAGTTCTTCACCTTTTGAACCATGCAAAAACGTTGTGTATGGCCAGTGTACAGATGGAAATTGAAATTTCAGTACGGAAATACTAGACCTATATCTACAGGTTTTGGTTTGAAGTCCCACCCGAGTGATTTTTTTTTTTCATTTTAAGAAACAAAACTCAAGTTTTGAGAAACAAAACTCATGTTGTGCAAAACAATAATGATTCCAGTCTAAAAAAAAAATCTCATACAAACCAATTAAAATTAAAATAGAAATTAAAATTCTAATTAATATTTGGGTCATCTATTTACAGTCGGATCTGGAGAAAAAAAACCTAAAAGAAATTAATATTGTTCCAAAAACAAGCACACTTGAAAAATTAAGAATCTAAACCATGCATTTATAATACATTAAAAATAATGTACAACGGGAATAAAAATGTTAACATAGAGCATATATATAATATAAACAGTCTTTGACCGTTTCACGGATTTCAGAGCAAAATATACAAGCGATATTTACATGTTTGGACCACTTTGCAAAGTCAATCTTTTCAATCGTTACCCAGACACTGCCATGCAAATTAAAGAATTCAGAATATTTGAAATGTTTCAAAACCATGATTTGTTCAAAACTTGAACTTGTTTTACAAGATCCAAAAAAAATCGGATGACTATCTTTGACCGTCGACGGGGAGTTTCTGGGCAAGTTCCATCAGCGCCATTGCACCCAGCATCTTCTCGCGCTGCTCCTGCAGTCGTCGGCGCGCAGACGCCCGAGGGCGCTTCGGCGTGCTCCCATTCTGGGCCAGTAGTTCTTGTTCATGCTTCCGCTTGGCCTGCTCCTGGGTCTTGATCTCCATTCTCTCCCTGTAATTCTCCACATACCTACGCCAAAACAAAAAAAAATCAAAAATAAATTAAACTAGGATTCCTGCAACTTTTAGGACAATAAATTTCCGTGACTTTTCCACGACCAAATTATGAAAATCCACGACCTAGTTCATCAAAATGCAGATCAAAACTGTATTAAACTTGTTCCGTGAAAAGTGCTTAACACTAACAGAAAAACAAAAATCAATAACTTTCGAAATCAAAATGCTTGAATCAGCAAAATTTGTCGCATTTTAACGCAGAGTAAAAATCAGATTTCCGATGCTCACATATGAATATATTATACAAGTTTAAAATTTAAAAAAAATTGGTCCTGACAAAATTCCATCACTTTTTGTCATTTATTAAAATTTCCTTGACTTTTCCAGGCCTGGAAATTGAAAATAAAATTCCATGATTTTTCCGGTTTTTTTTCCAGGCCACAGGAACCCTGTTTAATCCTGGAAGTGAAGAACTTATTGTTGTGGATTGGGTTTTAAACTCTATCTGATTGCATGGGTTTTCCCCCGAATATTCTCCAACCTCTACAACTCAATATTTACTTCACCATCCTCTCTTTAAAGGTTTCTCCAGGCTTTGCCATGATTGCTTTGAGAAATCCTTGGCTGTACATTGCCCGAAAAGAATACTAAAATCCTGTATAAATTTGGCCTTGTTTACGGACCTTTGTAGCCACATGTTGACATCTTCGCTGTTCTCGTCATTGCGAAGGATCTCCTCCAGTAAAGTCTCGGTGGATTCTCGTTGTAATGTAAGGTATGGATGGTCCGGGCAATGTCTGTTGGCATGTGTGAATCGACTCAAGCAACCTGAAGCGTAGACACATGATGGAGTTGTAAATTAAACAGGAACAATGCGAGTGCACAACAAGCTCTGGCCGTGTTGCAAGAAGTCTTGCCTGAAAATCTTGCCTAAAATCGATCAAAATGATCCCTGCCAGAGCTGAAAAATGCGACGCTGAAAATGCGACGCCGATCATGGCACATACATGTATTGAACACCATACTTTTGATCAATTTTCTGGGGTCAGACAGACAGACAGCTCGATCACCAAGTGACATGTAAAAGTTCCTGCCAGAGCTTAAAAATGTGGACAAAAAAAAAAAAAAAACAAGCAACATCTTAAAGACATTCTGCAGTAAGATTTGTCAGCTAAATATTAAGACACAATCCACAGTATGTATTTACACATTAAAAAGATAGGGGGCCTAATTACAAATTCCTCGATTCTTGTCACAACTCACAAATCAAGAAATTTACAGAAAACAGTTTAAGGTAGGTCTGCATGTACTTTTCTGTGCAGTGAGCTGATATTGCCTCAATTTCCCAAAGTTCAGAGCACTTTGTTTTACTTCAGAACTGGAACACGTGTTGAAGGCAAATTAATTGCACACTCAAAGACTGAAGACAAAATGGGATGTGAATCTTGCCCAATTCGTTAAATTACACAAATGTAAATGTTCTGTCTGTGACTTTTAAAATGAAACTGCAGCGAGGACTACGCACCTTTAGCGGTGCAGTAGAACGGTTTCTCCCCGGTGTGTAAGCGCTGATGGGTCTTAAGCTGACCGCTCTGTACAAAGGCTCGGCCACAGTTGGGATAGTCACATTTGAATGGACGTTCTCCTGCAAAGAAACATCGGGCATGAAATTAAATGTCTGAAAAATTATTAGAGTAGGGGGAAAAATGTTGCAAAAATGTTTTTCTTCATAGAATCTCAATGAAGGTCAGTCATTGCAAAAATGATAAGACATGAATCTGGGACTGAGAAACATTTCCAATTTTGTTAAGAAATACTTAACTTAGACAATTTTCTTGACTCTTCATGGACAATACACATACACAACCGCTGAAGTGGCGTCAGGTTGCAACATTTTTTCCAAAGATGTAACCCGGCCTAACACATTATGTTCCTTGACATGTTTGAACATTTTGAATGAAAGAACAAATTCATAATCATATCATTCATAGGCGTAAACTCTTTTCACAAATTATTAAGCGCCCTTAGTCCTATATAATTTATAAACATTCGGCCTAATTCAGTCATGTCACTTGTCAATTGATTCCTAATTTAGCACAAAAACAATTCTCAATCTCATAAGACATTTTTTTGTAAGACACAAGGCTGTTCAAGGTAGTATAAAATAATGCTCTGGAGAAAGGAATAATCATCAATCATGTCAATACAACAACTTCAACACAACATCATGATCATTTACCATCATGATCATTTACCATCATGATCATGCTCACCAAAGCCACACTAAAGATGGCAAACACGGTAAATAAAATACGGTCAATTTTGCCTACCTGTGTGTGTTCTGAAGTGAGCTTGCAGCGACTTTTCCCGGGGAAACACCCGCTGGCATATCTTACACCTGATTCCATGCCCAGATGTTGAGCCTTCCTTCTGAAGTTCTGGGATGATCTCGGCGCGAGGCCGGCCTCTTGGGCTGGGCACGGGTCCGCTGCCACCGCTGCTGCTGCTGCTTCGGCGGGGACTGGTGAAGCCGCGCTCCGAACCCGGTGAACCACACGAACTGCTCGGACTGAGCTGAACATTCCGAGCACTCTCCGGCCACCTCCACGGGTAGAATTCGGCCAAACCGGGGCTAACTGGGCTGCGAGGCAGCTGCAGTGGCCTGACCGGTGATCGGAGGATGGTATTCGGGCAGATTTTCTGCGGGGAATTCGTCAAAACCGAAGCCATTGTGTCAACAGCGTCTTAAACTCACACTCCGACGAGTACGATTGTCGTATTGTTGTGTACCGATCATTACGCGCCAACATTAAAACGGCACGGATGAATTTGGCGCCTTTAAACCGCAATGCAACATGGGTTAACCGCAAGGCGCGCGACCTGCCAGCAAACACATTGTTTTTCCGCGAAGCGAATTACACAGAATGATATAGGCCCCGTTGGTTAGTAGGAATCAAGACATTAGTTTTTAAAGGGCGTAGTTAGTTCGGAGTTTATTTTTGGCGCTTCATAATTAATCGATCATCATTGGCTGAAAGCGATCGATTGGGATTTCATCCTGCCTCTTTTAGGGGGGGGGGGGGGATAGCAAAACGACCTCGTCAAGAAATTTGAGACCAGAAGTATAAAGTTTTCTGTAAAAAAGAGAGAAAAGTTTGTCACAAACTGAAGGGGAAAAATAAACAGCATATCGCATACAGACAGCATAGACATACAAGAAAAATACTTAAAAGATGAATTGAGTTTTATTGGACGATGAAGTTGACGAATAACTTTGACAAATTTGGCAAATAAGGACCGAAAACGAAATTGTATGTGTTCACTAATTTAAAACAGGCATGGTGAACATGGCGTAGCCGGCCGGGTTATGGGGGGGGGGGAGGGGGGCTGGATCCGTGCAGTGGATCCGTGCAGCTGAAAGGTAGACACCCGGTATTTTGTACCAGCTTCCCATAAATATAATGCTTGCTGTTGAACCTTTGTGAATAATTTCAAAGTCATGAAGTCCGAAATTCAAAAAACGATGGCGTCCGGAAATTGGGCACAAAAATAATTGGCCAAGAAGTGATATGCATGTGCGTGGCGCACTTGATTAAATACGATAAGTTGATAAATTCTGATAAATCATTATTATCTCCACTCACAAACCAAAGAACAAGTTTGTCAGAAAATTATTTTAGTATTTTGGCCCTTTTTTGGGGGGGGGGGCATTTTTAAGGGGTCCGTTGTGCACTTCGAAATAAAATCGGAAAATCGCGCCAAAATAGAATTTCTCTGGAAACGGCTTTGACTCAAGATTTATGAACGGGAATGTTTAGAGCTTGATGAAATTTCACTTACTGGGAAATTTCAGGTAAAAATTGTGCTCTGCTAGCAAGGCACTAGAGACGAAAAATCCAAGTGCGCCACGTTAGGGGCCCTTCGATCGAAGTTAAAATCACTCACCTTAAGTTTGAATGTTTATTAAACTTTATTGGAAATCCTTCAATCATAATCTTATACTTTCGAAAAAGCTGCATGATTGGAATATTGAGATAATCGATTAAATATTCCCTTCAATTAATCGAATATTTGTTATTTAATTGACATTGTGCGGGTCGGGAAGGGGGCGGGGCGTAGAAGGCACGAGGGGGCCCGGGGGCGGACTGCCGCGGCGCGGTTCAGTCGCGTGATGCGATGATATACCCTGTTCGTCAATTTGCCCATATAAGGCAATTCCATGTACACAAGGCGCACATGTCGAATTGAAAATGAGGGTTAACGCTAAGTAATTATCATTGTTGTTGAGGGATCGAACACTCTGAAACAAAACAACACTTTTTTTTCTTCGAAATAACATTTTGAGAAACATTCTAGCGGCTATCGGTTATATGCACATTGTACATATATGTATGTAACACATGCACAGTTATATTAAAAATTCGGCGCCCTCATAGCTCATGTATTATTTTGGTGCCCTGAATTCTTGGTTGGTACCAGTCTCTTCCCACTGTATTATGTCTACCTGCAACACGGCTACCAGCGCTGTATTCATCGATCATGCATTCGCGCTATGCAAAATCGCATGCATGATATCCGCATGCAGATATGCTCAGAGATTTCGCCATATTGGACGATCCCAAGAACTTGCACAAATGCATCTGAACTTATAACGAAAAGAATCCATTGCCATCCTGAATTTGTCGAAGAAATCGGCAAAGATGGATTCACAATATTCGGTACAAGTTGAAAACAGGTTCTTCCTGGACATGGACATGGTCGGAGATCCACTGGAAATCCTTCCGACGGAAAAGAAATCACAGAAGAAGGACAAGAAAAAGAAGAGCGAAGGGAAGAAGAAGGCCGAGGCAGAAAAGAAAGAACCCGAGCCACAACAGAAGCCTAAAGTCGAAGGTAACTCATCTTAAATCACCTTACATGTTTCTAAGGATATTTGTCATTATTTTAGTGCTCGAAGGTGGTTGCTAGTGTTTTATTTTGACCGATATTGCGAATGCGAGCATATTATTTTGTGAGCAGTCACATGTAGTCGAAGCCGCCATTTTTAAACCATGAATGTCTATATTTTTTGCACACATTCCAAGAAGAAGAATGTTTCCACAATTGACTGCATGGATGAATGTAACTGTTCATTGCATGGTATTGCAAATGACATTTTTGCAGCATGTTAAAGAGGTTAATATTGTTTGTAGAATGTTGAATGGTCAAATGTTGGTGCTCAGAAATTTCTTGTCAACTTCACTTTTTCTGTTGCAGTTTCACATTAAAAATTGTATTTTTTATGACAATTTTTTTTTCAATAGAAACCACACTGGGAAAGTATGTTGCATCCTGATGCCACTTTTTTTCATCATATAGGGCCTATTATGTCAATGAAGGTCAGTCATTGCCAATAGCCTATGCTTAAATTAAAAGACATGAATCTGGGACTGAGAAACATTTCCAATTTTGTACATGTTTGTAACAAAATACTTCGAAAATGCACTTGACCCTTCAATAGACTTTGTACACATCTGGTGTCTGGATGCTACATTCTTTCCCTACACTGTAAGCTGGTAAGTTGAAACCAGAACATGAAAATCAACTTGATATCCAACTAAAAAAAAAAGATTATAAATATTTTACCACACTTAAAAAAGCCCTTTTGTTTTTTACAAATTACAAATTACCGAAGCCCCCAGTTGAAATTATTGAAATCTAAGGTTGAAAATATTATATTTTTTTTTGAAAAATTTTTGCAACCTGACTTTTTCCTTCATATATCATCTCAATGAAGTTCCGTCAAATGTTCAAAAATGATGATAAAACATGGATCTGGGGCTGAAAAACATTTCCCATTTTGTTGGGAAATACTTACAAAATTTTCTGACTCTCCATAGACTTTGTACACAACCGCTGAAGTGGCGTCATGTGGCGACATTTTTTCTGTTTTTTTTTCAATTGGTGTAAATTAACTTGCATTATTAATTGGTAAAATAACGTGCAAAATTGTTTCCAACTTAGACCTGTAAAGAGAGCATTTTGTTTGTACAGAAACGCGGCAGGAGCCTGTGGACTCCAGAAGGCAAGGCGGCCGAGGCGGCAACCGAGGCTCCAGCGCCCGCCAAGGCGGAGAAAACCGACGCCCGCCCCGCGAGAGAAGGGATCAAGACTCCAGCGAGAACCAAGAGAACCATGCCCCGGCCGAGGTCCGGGGTGAGAGGTCGGACCGGCCGGTGTACCGGGGAGCCGATCAAGCCGACAGGCCGCCGAGGGGCGAGAGAGGCCGAGGCCGGGGGCGTGGCAGAGGGCGCGGCGGATACTCTGGTGGGCGTGACTTCCGGGGCAAGAGGGAGTTTGAACGCCATAGCGGCAACGACAAGAGGTACTTGTAAATTTGAGGTGGTGGCGACACTAAAAAAAATTCCAGCCTGTTTTCTTTTCACTACATGTATCCCACAAAATGGGATTAAAAATTGTCCATTTAAGGTTTTTTTTGGATAAAGCGGACACAATACGAGGGCGCTATTCAGAGTGGGTAAAATTGGGTAAGTACCAGAGTTTTCAACCACTCTAAATAGCGCCCTCGTATTGTGTCCACCTTATCTCAATAAGGCTGAGTTTGGCTGCAAAGGGTGAAATTATACGATTTTGACCTGAAAAGTTCACTGATCATTTCCAATAATTGTCGGAACGAATTGATGCACCAAGCCAGATTTCTCACTCTGAAGGGAAGGCACTCTGAGTGCACGTGACGGCTACAATTTGATTGTAGTTCTTTATATTTGACTGAGAAATTGTGTCTAATTACATCTGTGTCGTTGGATTTTGGAGTTTCGTTAAAGTACATAAGAATAGAAGCTCCAGTTGCCAAGAAGTTAATTGTCAAATGGAACAATTTTTTTTGTTTCACTTTTGTTTATATTCATGAGTCATCTGTTGCATTGTGGTGGAATGTTGTTTTCCTGGTCAGTTTTAGAATAAATACACTTTGGTTGAGAACATTTGTTGAACCCAATATTGGAAAGAATTACATACACAGACATCATTTTCCCTGCAGTGACCTATCGGCCATCAGAAAGTGATAACATGTCTAAAAAGTCAACTTTAGCAAGGAAAATATTGAAGCATTTACTGAGAAAACAGCTTTTTTGAGACCAGTCTCATAGGGTTTGTGCACAGGGTGTCAAGTGATGTCCAGGTATGGAATTGTTTCCCCAATATTTGACCCAAACTGTCCTACCCAGCATTATCCAACAGTGGGCAGTGTCATGACATGTTGGTCTGAGTGGTGGACTGAAGACATTTTTTTTTTTCCTGGTGGTTGAATTTTGTTGGATTCAGCTTGCTTCACACATCAGGGCCTATTTACACATGGGCGATTTTGTCGCGACGACTCTGGCGCGCAGCAATGTCGTAGATACTCGTGTGTGAACAAAGATGCATGAATGTCACGCAAAATAGCCGCTTTATCCAAGTTGCAGGACACAACACTTCTTTACTCAGTGCACTTTCCTTCACTGTAAAGATTGTCCGCACTGCAGTTGTTCAGATACTTCACTTTGCCAGACTAGCAAGCCTATCTCTGTGAGCGCAACCCAAAGGTTGCGTAAGGAGTAATAGGGTAGGTTATTACAAGCAATTTGATTATGCGGAACTTGTTAAAACGTACATGTGCATAACTGCCATGTTTTGGTTAAAAGGGAAGTTAATGCACAATAGCTATGAAATTATTTTAACCCTAACTCCCTAGGCCTTTTTGCTTGGATAGCCTCAATCCTGCAAAATCCTCCAATTGGCCGCATGGAAAAACAGCATGATATAGCCTCAATCCTGCAAATTCCTCCATTACTTCTTGAATATGGTCCATGGAGGGGTGACCACTGCCTGAATCCTGCAAAATACTGCGGCAGTGACTGTCAATAGGTTGAGGCTTGGCCAGTGACATCCTGGAGCAGTACGGAGGATTTCAAGCATAATCCAGGCCTATATTTATGCTTGGCTGAGCAAAAACAACACAAGATCCGGCCCAAGACCTTGACAAAGTGCATCCTACGAAATAATAAACGCACTTTAGCCATGTAACCTCAATCCTCCAAATTCCTCCACTTTGGCAAAAAGGATTTTGAAGGATTCAGGGCGGTTAGGGTTAATATTTATTAACAGTCACTGCACTTAATGAACGATAAACATAGTCCGAGTTAGTTTTGCACCACCTGGGCACCGCTATACTGACATGGAAAAGTACGCCTGTCTCTGTGTCTAAATGCGAGCCTTCACGGGCTGACTTGATGCCTTCTTCTGTTTCAGCAGCTCCTTAAAGCCCCAAGACAAGCGTGAGGGGGCCGGCTCCCACAACTGGGGCACGCCCAAGGACGACATGAGGTGAGTGGACAGGTTTTGGGGCTCTTTTTTTGCTTTCCTGCTACGAGCATCTCAAAACTCCAGGAAACTCTTCCCACTTGGATACCGACCAATTTTTTTTTCCGCCTTGAAGTAGAAAATAGTGCTTGGCAAAGTTTAGCACGCACGATGAAAATCAACGGAGAGACAGTTTTATGCAAAGACACAAGTTTTCTAGTGCGAGTTGGAAGATTTTGTTGTTTTGAGATGCTCCGGTTGTTGTTGACTCGCAGTCAATTCCTGTTGCACCCTCTCCACAGACTTACAACCCCCAATAATAAATGGACTCCACCCACCTAGGGTGTGGCCTAGTGGTTAGGGTTTGTGACTCATGATCTGAGGCCCAGGGGTTCGAATCGAGCCACTGGCCATGTGTTGTGTCCTTGGGCAAGCTGCTTCACCCCCACTTGCCTCTCTCCACCCAGGAGTATAAATGGGTACCGGCATTAGCTGGGGAGTAACCTGCGATGGAATAGAAATATTCTCAGTGGTTTCATGCCAAGGAAACCGGGCATAAATGCCGGCCTGATGGGCTATATTGGCTCTTGACATGCTTTACTTTTTCACTGTCTCAAAAGGAGCAGATAGCCATCGGTGACCTCACAGGACAAATTTTTCATTGGAATTTGCAGTAACCCCAAAGCGCCTTTGTTAGGGTGCCAAGGATATAGTCTAACTCTCTCTCTTTGTTGCCATTGATGGGGTACTGTAACAGTAGTGCAGACTTCATCCACTACATATATGTATTGCTTCAAATTGGCAAATCACCCAAGTTGTAAAACAACCACTTGAACAATAACCCTGACAAATTTGACAATCCATGAAAATGGTTTTTGAAGCGCATTTCTCACTTAACTCGGCACCAAATTGTGGGTGTGGCAGTAAGTTACTTATCTACCACCATGTTGCGTCTGGTTCTGAGTCACTAATCTACCCTTAATCACATGTCTATACTAATTACTAAGTTACTAGTCGGCGACTAAGTCGCTTAAACTGCATACTAAGTCACTAGTTAGCCGCTCAGTCACTTAACTGCAAACTAAGTCACTAGTTAGCCGCTCAGTCAGTTAACTGCAAACTTAGTCACTAGTTAGCCGCTCAGTCACTTAACTGCAAACTAAGTCACTAGTTAGCCGCTCAGTCACTTAATTGCAAACGAAGTCACTAGTTATACTTAACTGCAAACTGTCACTTATTATCCACTAGACCACTAACTCACTTAACTTCAAATGAAGTCACCAGTTATCCACTTAGTCACTTAACTACAAACCAAGTCGCTGATTAGAGACTAAGTCACTCGTTTGCACAAACAAAAAAGGATAATGCAAATTCATTTCTCAAAGAGCAATTCCTTTTCTTGTTTTTTTTTTTTTTTTACCCGTACGTTCAAAATGATATTTTTAAACACCTACCTTCGAATCTCTTTCTGATATGAAGCAGAATCTTATATTTCATCAGGCAATGCAACCTTTCCTTACAGTCATCTGAAGCAAATTCTTTTAATAACATTGGGAATCGGACCTGTGCTACAAAGAACTTACACTGTCAAAGTCCTCTTTTCATGCACATAAATCCCATTAGATTTCTCTTTAGGCACATGATCAATCCAACAAAATCTAATGTCAGCGTTAATGTGGAAGCCTGCTGAATCCAACAGACTTCAACAGTTTGTTGAGTGCTCAGATGTCCAACAGAGGTTTTCTGTAAAAATGCGTTTATCTGGGTATGGGCTGTCAGAAGTTACCACTTCTCAGACCTAACCCCCTAGGGTATTCTGGCTGGTTTGGGCTAGAAACCCTGCTTAATGTAGCAACATATAACACTTGTCAAAATGACACGTCTGCCCAGTGTAGCAAGATCCATCAGGTCAGAAATCTCATGGTCAAAATGCCTCAGAGTATGTGATCACCGATACAACTGTGGCATTGTTCAATGGGACTAGCTCTCATTGTCTCAGAATTGGCCGTTTATGCACTGGTGGTGGCTCAATGCAGCAAGGTCCCACAGACTTTTAAGCCAAGTTTCCATTTGGGGAGTGTGTGGCCTAGTAGTTAGTGTTCGTGACTCATGATCAGAGGGTGAGGGGTTCGAATCCAGCTGCTGGCCATATATTGTGTCCTTGGCCCCACTTGCCCCTCTCCACCCAGGACTATAAATGGGTACCGGCATTAGCATCCCATCCAGGGGAAGTAGAAATATTCTCGGTCGTTTCATGCTACTGAAACCGGAGATAAACGCAGGCCTGATGGGCCACATTGGCTCGTGACAGACTTTACTTTCAATATCGAGGTAAGAAACGCACTAACGCAGAGAGCAACGCAAACGAGATCCAAACTGCAAGGCAGACGTATGGAAACATTTCATTCCACAAATGTCAGCGACAACCCAAACGGACGCAAACTATCTCGTAGACGATCGCGGAGTCTGCACAAGCTTAACGTCGATATGGAAACTAGGCTTTGCACCTGTTGCACTGTGTTGCGTCTGGCAGGGTCAGGTTAGTCCGTTGAGCTCATTCATTTCAAATGTCTGTTTTATTGCATTGCAGGGACCTGAACACATCGAACGTTACCGACGATGGAGAAACAACCCCTGAATACAGCGGACAACCCATGGACACGGACGCACAACCCAAGTAAGCTTACGTTCTCTTGGTCAGTGTCTGGCCGTGTCCGAATCATCTGGCTATGGCCGGCAATAACGCACGGGTCTATGTGAAGTAGTGGCAGCCGCTAGCCAGTGGCTTCCATAGATGCGTGTGTTATTTCTGGCTGTAGCCATATGATTTGGACATGGCCAATCTTAATGCCAGTGGTTTCACTCATACCAAATGACCAAGGTCCCTGTTCACATATGCAATACAGTAAACTCTCATTCACTTGAAAACTCCGATAACTCGAAAGTCCATTTTTCTTGAAGTAGTAGTCCATTCCGATGTAGGGATAAGGATTTTTTTTGAGACGCACTGTTGGAAATTTCCGTTAGTAGTTCTTTTTTTTTTTTATTCGGCGAAGCACGCGCAAGCGTTGACACGACGAACACGCGCGCGCGGTTGCTATAATTCGTCGGATCAGTGCGCAACATCGCGTAGCTGCAATTGGCTCAGTGAGAACGTGTCTTGGACTTGGACTCTGGATACCTCAAACTTTGTATCCATTCCCTTGAGATTTGACTTAACGGGAGTTTACTGTAGTTGAGTTCCTTACAAGTCCTCCAGTCTCAAGTCAAGTACCATGACAAAAGCAGTCCATTGTAAATGTTTATATGTGATAAACTTTTACCTGGACTTGTGACGGCCTTGTGATAGATGTGAATGCAACTCTGGTTCAGATCAAAAATTAACGCTAAACCTCCTCAGTCCTCCAAAATCAACCAGCTGGTTTGGGAGGGTTTAGGCTAAATGGCAAAGCAAGTGTAAGTTGACTTTGGAGGATGCATTGTGTCGAGTTTGTAGGCTGTACCCAGCATTATTTATGTTCAGCCATGCATAATTGAGATCGAAATTATACTGGGCATCATCCGCACTGCTTCTGGATATCAACTGCGCTGCCTCAACCTATTACAGTGATTTTGAAGGATCGAGACAGTGGACACCCCTCCATTCAGCGAATTCAAGAGATAACGGATGATTTTGGAGGATTGAGGCTGTATCAAATTTTCACATGGTGGCAATGGGAGGATTTTGCAGGATTGAGGATGTTTTCTAGCAAAAAGGCCTAGGCTGTAAAGGTTAAGAGCTGTGTAAGCATTAAATTTGTTTCGTTTCGGCAGGGAAACCACCGAAGGCGGAGAGACCAAGGACGGCGAGGCAGTGGAAGGAGAGGAAGAAGTCCCCAAGGAGGAGGAGGCAAAAGAGCTGACTCTGGATGAGTACAAGGAGCAACTCTCCAAGGAACGCTCCAAGGCTCAGTTCAATGTCCGCCGCCCTGGCGAGGGAGAAGACACCAGCCAGTGGGGACAGACCGTGGCTCTCAAGAAACAGGACCGAAGTGAGGACGAAAAGGTGAGTTTCTCAAGTAATGATTTATAGTAACCGTGAAGCCGATTCCAAACTTTGCAGCCGTCCCATGAGGGCCAAGGATGATTTCAACAGAATCTTGACCCTAACCCTCCAGGGTATTTTGGCTAGAAACCCTGCTAAACGCAGCAACATGCAACACTCGTCTAAGTGACAAGCCTGCCCAGTGTAGCAAGATTCATCAGGTCACAAATCTCAAGGCCAAACTGCCTCAGAGTCTGTGGTCACCAACTGCAGCAGGATACAACTGTGGCATTGTTCTATGGGATTAGCTCTCATTGTCTCAGAAGTGGCCGTTGATGCACTGGTGTTCGTAGCTGAATGCATCAAAGTGCACCAGACTTTTCAGCCTGTCCCACTGTGTTGCGTCTGGCAGGGTTAGGGTTAATTAATGATGCCACTTGAGAGGATGGTACTGAAGCATGGGCACTCATCGGTGTGAGTGGTGTCGGACTCAAGTCCAGGACCTGGACTCAAGTCCGACTCAAGTTAAATTTCGATGACTCAGACTCAACTCGACTCCAGTCATATCGGCAAAAAGACTTAGACTTGGACTCGACCATTATGGTTCAGATTTGATGATAATGACTCCTTACTCACGAGTCACACATTTTTTTTTACCAAAGAAATATAATTTTGATGTTTTTCCCCCCTTAATGTAACGCCATAAAGCTTGAGAATTCTGTACCCACTTACGATCTCGACCGACATGAATTTTCTTCGGGAAATTCTGATAGTCAAGACAAAAATCAGAGAAAACATACCAGAAACCAGAGCATACCAGAAACCAGAGCCTCTTTTTTTTGGCCTAAAGAACATTAAACACATTATAAACCGTAACCCACCATCTCCAGGTGGTATTGTAAATCGTAACGTTTGTTATTAAATGCACTCCTTCCTATTTCCCACAACCGCAAATCACTTTAATACATATATTGCTTACATGTATGAGAGTCCAGCACCCGATTTCAGGAAGCGCTGCGACGCGTCGCAACTCGAGTTACGACGTGTAACACGTCGCAACTCGCGACGCGTCGTATCTTCCATTTCACGAAAGTTGCGATGTGTTAAACGCGTCGTAAGTTCCTTGACAACGGCTTAAAACACGTCGCAAGTTACGACGTGTCTAGTGGTCATCGCAAAATAAGAAGAGTCATTTCTAAGCCAGTTTTATGCCACAAACATTACATTAACGAGATTATAATACCGAGGCAATGTGTGTAAAGTTGTAAATAGAAAATTCATTGAATAATTATGAATTAGACTGGAATATTAGAGTTGAAATTTCAAAGTAGCTATACAGTCCAATGAGAGCTTGTTTTCCTTCAAAATTGCATCGCACGGGCGCCATTTTGTTTTACGTTTTAACAAATGTCGAGCTGAGATCCGACGACTCTTTGTTGAATATCAGACGACTATTTACTGTACGCTGACTAAAGACATAAAACAGTCACCGAGTTGTGCTATAAATACACCTACGACGCGCCGCACTTACGACATGTTTAGTGAAATGGATCACAGGACGTGTCGCAGCAGCGACGCATCGTAGAGATACGACGCGTCGCAGCGCTGCGATGCATCGTAAGTTACGAAGAGTTTGATGAAATCGGGTGCAGGTCAGTGCATATGTATCTATATCGTACAGTGCATTGGCCTACACGTTCATGTACACATTGGCTCGTGACTCGGAGACTCGGGTTTGAATCAAACGACTCGTGTCATGGGCTCAGATTTGAACCAAATGAGTCAAATACTTGGACTCAACCCGAGCGACATGACTACAACTCGGGCACTCTTAGAAAATGGCACTGAAGTGTCGGGCAATATCCTAATTTTTTACTTTTCGCTGAGACATCATGCATATAGTTTAAACATCATGTTGATTTCATATGGAAGAAAATATGCTTAAACGTTTTCATTGCAGATTCAGTTCCAGCATGTTTGCTTAACAATTGTACGAGTTATGCTGATAACCTTTTCCCTGTTGTGTTTCAGCCTGCCGCCGTGGTAGAGCATCCACACAAGGATCGCCAAGGCAAGGCCCAGGTTGTGGACATCAACATCAGCTTCAACGAATCGGAGCGCCAGTCTGGAGAAGGAGGGCGGGGCATGGGACGCGGAGGACGTGGCGGCCGCGGAGGCAGAGGTGGCCGCGGCGGTCGCGGTGGTCGTGACGGCGGTGGTCGTGATGGCGGTGGTCGTGATGGAGGTAGTCGTGATGGTGGTCGTGATGGCGGTCGGGATGGCGGTCGTGATGGCGGTGGTCGTGATGGTGGTGGTCGTGAGGGCGCTGGTCAAGAGGGTGGTGGTCGTGAGGGCGGCGGTCGTGGTCGCGACTTCGGCCGCGATCGCGACTTTGGCCGTGATCGCGACTTTGAGCGCGACGACACCCGCACCGATCGTCGCAGCGGGGAGAATGAGCGTGGATACACCCCGCGGGGCGGTGGCCGCGGCGGCGGCTTTGGAGGCCGTGGTGGAGGTCGCGGAGGTCGTGGTGGAGGTCGCGGCGGAGGTCGCGGTGGCGGCGGGGGACGAGGTGGCCGTGGTGGAAGCAGCAGTCAGGCTCCACTGATGACCAGCGAGGAGGAATTCCCCACTCTTGGTGGCGGCCCCAAGTAAGCCACGTCACAGCGTCACGTCACGTCACAGCGTCACGATAGAAGCTGCTGGTAAAGCAAATGATGCTTACCATTATGGAGAAAAAAAAAAGGTACACTTCTGTTGTACTTTATTAAGAAAAAAAAAAGCCGTTTTGGCCCGAACTGAATGACACTCACAACTAGGGACTGTTGTAGCGGTTGGTATATTTTACAGCCGCCCTGCATTTTGTTCCTATAAATTTTTCCCTAACGCCCAATGGAAATGATATTATCAGGTGTTGTTTACAAACAGAATTGTCAAACGGGGAAGAAATAATCATCAACCAAAAGTCAAAAATCTTATTAGAAAGATTGTCGCTTAATTGAAAGTGATAATCCAATAGGATTTGTAAACTTAAGTATTCTTCATTTTATATATTGTTTTTGCATGTGGTTGATAATACATCTTGGCATTAAACAAAGCAGGTTATTAGTGACGCAAAATAATGCCTGAAAACGATTGTTTTGTTTTTTTACTTGAAATAGCCGACAAAAGTACTCTATAGTCAATTTTGTGATTCATTTCTAGAGGAGGTCTGGAGATTTTTTCTTCCACTGTTCATTTTATGTGAATACTTTTAAAAGAATTAATAATTTCTCGTAGCAATGCAGTCCACGGGCCATAGATAAATTTATATGCTGAAAAAAATTATGATCTGAAAGATTTTTTGATATTTTCTTATGTTTGTTGAAGATGAGTGATCTCTGCCCTTCATGTAGAAACTAGCGCCTTTTTTTTTTTGGTTTGTTTTGTATAATTTTAATTGCGGCCCTAGGGTGCATTGATCGAGAACAAATTGAATCCCGAGCCTACTTGTAAAATACGTAAATCAAAGAAATCTTTGAGACCCTTTTTGCAAATTATTGAAGAAGGAATTTTTTGTTTTGGCTTTAGAAGGTAAAATCGAGGTGTTGATGTTCATCTTTGAAAACCTTTTTGCCAACTTTTAGCCAAATCAAAACCACGCTGCAGAGAAAGATGTGAATTATTTCCTAGCAAATTTGCCACAGAAGGAAAACAATGATTACGATAGATTTTTGATATTTGAAGGAGATTTTTTTTGCAAAACGGAATGCTTCAGAAGTGGTTGTTTTTTTTGTATAAGATTGTAAGCTTGTTTACAAAATAGTTCCGATTGGAATGAAATGAGGCTAGGGGAATATTGGATCAGCGAGAATGCATATCTGTGTGTCCACTCAAAATTTCGGTGCAATTTCTGGAACTGTTTTTGAATCTGGTTGCCTGCAAGTTAACTGTATTGTTGAATTATTTTGTCTGAAATTGATCCATATTTCACTCATATGGAAAGCATGTATACCACGTCTTAGAAAATGCTGGGAATTTGGCTGAATATTTGTGAACAGAGAAATTGACTGGAGCGAGATTTGAACTGTTAATCAACGGAGAGCAACAAAACTCCAAACTAGATAGCTCAGTTGGTAGAGCATCGGTACTGCTTTTCCAGCTGTCACAGGTTCAACTTCAAATCCCTCGCCAGTCAATTTCTTGGTTTGACCCTTGTCGACAAATCTGGGCACGGTATCACGTCTTTCACAGGAGGCCCCCTTCAATGGCCGAAGCATTGTGATTATATCCGTACAATAGCGTGCACAGTGGTTTCGCCATTGAAGGGGCACCTGATTGAACAGGTGATCACATGCCAAGATTCGTTTATACTGAAGAATGAAAAATAGTGAACTTGGTCACTTTCCCATAGTGGTTCAATTGTTTAATTTCCTTGTCCAACATGTGTTAACTTTACCAAATTCGCAGTTCATTTTTCCCTAATGATGTCGCAATTTCTTTGTAGGAGAAATCACAATAAGCCATTATCGAGTTAAATTTGAATAAAATCTGGAATGCTGAGTTAATCCAATGTTTTGCACATTTTAACTTGCATTCTGCCGACCAAAGAGACTGTTACTATATCACGCTATTCGGGGCAAGCCTTATGCTAGCAACCCCCAGCTCCGGCATGGTCTGGTGTCTTTGTGCCATTTTCACCCATTGTGAACAATGTATTGGTGCTGAGCGTCTCTTACATAACTATGCAAGAGCTTGCCCCGAATCATGTGATTAGCAACAGTGTGTTTGGTCGGGAGAATTCGAAGTTAAAATTGTGGCAAGCATTCTGAGCAAGTCGGTGTACCAGATGTTTTCAAATTTAAATCCCAAAGGGTATAGGCCACACGCAAATGGCTTATTGACTGAATGAGTTGGTATACTTTTTGAATTATTTTACTGGAGCCTCCATGCACTGGTAGTCCTAGAGAATATTTACACAAATTTCCTATTGAACACTCCATTCAAAGTATGACAAGTTTACTGCTAGTTCCTTACAGTTGAGAAGCGAAGTTGATGTTGCCACTTTGTTTCGACTTGCTCAATTGTCCAGGGTTATTTGTGTTGAAAAGAAAAGTATATCAGACTATGTCTACCTCTTCTTCTCTAGTTCTGCCATTCAGCGCTAACTTCCAAAATGGTGCTAATTTTTTTGTCGTTGGCCCGTAAACTGAATTCTGAACTTTAGTCGATTCTGTTTCAAGATGACTTTGTGCAATGTAAATTTTTGCTCAAACGTTGCTGTATAAATATGCTCATACATGTACCAAGAATTGACATTTTGTACAAAAAACGAAGGTTATCGCAGCTAAAACAAATCCTTGTACTGAGGTTTAGAATACTGATGGCTTATTATAGGAATGTATTTTGTACTGTCGGTATTTTGTTGATAAATGCATGCAGAACTTAACTTCATAAATGGCGTTCCTAAAAATGATGTAAAAAGGGTGATATTTCTAATTGACCATATTGACATACCTTCAGTAATCCACGAGTTATATGTAGAAGATAGATTTAGCAATGCAATTTCCTGGCAAATGGCGGCGTTTAGAGAAGAAAAGGAAATCTCTTCGCAAGTTTCTTTCTAAAAGGCTTCCAAATATTATCCAAAATTGTTTCATTTTTCCCCAGCCTCATTTCATGTGTACCTACCATCATGCCTTGATGTATTGTTTACGTAGCACTGACAGAATAACATTGCTATTGGGTGGAAGAAAAAAAACTTTAAAAAGCGTGTTTTTGGTCTTTTTAAAACTTTTGTGTAGAGTGTTTGAACTTTCAGCTACATCTGCATGAATATTGAGTACATTACCGAAAACTGTTTTAGCATCTGTAAGGTGTATGTTCAGTAAGGTTTGTTGATGTAAATATCCAAAGTTTACATTTATGTTTGTATGTTAAACTGATAATGTAGTAACCAACTGATAAGTATCACCAACCAATGACACACAAATTGACCGATACTGTATCATTATTCCAATAATGTAACAAAAAATGATGGATAATATACTACACTATCAGTCAATTTTCGTTACATTATAGGTAAGGACCTATAATGCAACAACATTTGACTGATAGTGTAGTACATTCTACTTCACTTTCGGTCAATTTTGTGTTACATTATCGGTTAGTGATACATTATCTGTTGGTTACTACATTATCAGTTGAAACACATGTATTTCCAAATTGCAAAATTTGTTCATGTGAAAACATGAAATCCACAAGGCTATAATACATTACATTTAAATATTAGGGCCCAAAGATTCTTTTTCCTCAAACGAAAAATGGACACGTGATAAAAATACAACTTTCTGTCAATCACATGATAGACTATTCACATTAATATCTTTTATTATATCACCACGCAACAATATACAGATTACTGCACCAAAGAACTATAAACCTTAGATAGTACCCTATGCCCAAAGCTGCAAAACTACAAGAAAATAACTTACCGTAGAACTATCTGAATATAGAATCCTCTAACATAAATAAGACAAAATTTGCCACGAAAAAGAACAACTTACCTACGGAAATAGACAAAAGTCATAATTTTTTTTTTCAGTACTATATCATGCTTAAATTAACTGAAAAATAAATACGTTTTGCTTTTTAGTACTTTAGATTAATGTACACTGAAGAGGTGGTACAATTTGAATACAAAGATCAGAACGTGAATATTATAAAGCATGCCGTACGTATATTAAATGATTTGGCTTTTATTCTTAGACAATATTCTATTTCACAATAATCGGTAATTAACGGAGACAATGGGCAGTGAATATATATACAATACCGTATGATAAGGAAAGCACTAAATTTGAAACGAAAAACTGGAATGTGTGCGGACAAATTTTAAAACCTTGGTCTGAAATTTGGAGTATGAAGATCTGGAAATATTTCAAAGGAAAGTTGGAATTGATTTTGCAAGAAAATACTAGGGGTTAGAAAATACTATGACGATTGCCATAACATAAGGGGTTAGCCTTGCATTATTATTTAAAAAAAAAATTCCACGAATGTAATTTTCATCAAAAATTAAATACGGTAAGGGGTTAGCCTTGCATTTTTATCAAAAATGGCACGAAAGTCAATTTTCATTAAATATTCAATAAGGTAAGGGGTTAGCCTTGCATTTTTATCAAAAATGGCACGAAAGTCAATTTTCATTAAAACTTCAATATGGTAAGGGTTAGCCTTGCTTTTATATCAAAAATGGCACGAAAGTCAATTTTCATTAAAACTTCAATATGGTAAGGGGTTAGCCTTGCATTTTTATCAAAAATGGCACGAAAGTCAATTTTCATCAAAAATTCAACATGGTAAGGGGTTAGCCTTGCTTTTATAGAGGAATTTCTGCGTTGTTTGACGAAGTCAATTTTTGGCCAAAATTTGTTAAAATTGTAAGGCTAACCCCTTGGTTTTTTTTCAATTTTGGCCAAAAAATGAAATTGCTTCAAACTTGCAGGAAAGATGCTAAAGAGCCCCTAGAACGCATTCCCATTAATTTGGATGCTCCTCTTACCTCTAAAAGAATATCTGCATTGTTTAGAGAATATTTTATTTTTTGCCCAATTTCATCAAAAATGTAAGGCTAACCCCTTGTTTTTTTTTCAATTTTGGCCAAAAAATGAAATTGCTTCAAACTTGCAGGAAAGATGCTTAAGAGCCCCTAGAATGCATTCCCATTAATTTGGATGCTCCTCTTACCTCTAAAAGAATATCTGCATTGTTTAGAGAATATTTTATTTTTTGCCCAATTTCATCAAAAATGTAAGGCTAACCCCTTGTTTTTTTTTCAATTTTGGCCAAAAAATGAAATTGCTTCAAACTTGCAGGAAAGATGCTAAAGAGCCCCTAGAACGCATTCCCATTTAATTTGGATGCTCCTCTTACCTCTAAAAGAATATCTGCATTGTTTAGAGAAAAGTTAATTTTTGGCCAAATTTCATCAAAAATGTAAGGCTTACCCCTTGTTTTTTTTTCAATTTTGGCCAAAAAATGAAATTGCTTCAAACTTGCAGGAAAGATGCTAAAGAGCCCCTAGAACGCATTCCCATTTAATTTGGATGCTCCTCTTACCTCTAAAAGAATATCTGCATTGTTTAGAGAAAAGTTAATTTTTGGCCAAATTTCATCAAAAATGTAAGGCTTACCCCTTGTTTTTTTTTCAATTTTGGCCAAAAAATGAAATTGCTTCAAAGTTGCAGGAAAGATGCTTAAGAGCCCCTAGAACGCATTCCCATTTAATTTGGATGCTCCTCTTACCTCTAAAAGAATATCTGCATTGTTTAGAGAAAAGTCAATTTTTTGCCAATTTCATCAAAAATGTAAGGCTTACCCCTCGTTTTTTTTTTTCAATTTTGGCCAAAAAATGAAAATGCTTCAAACTTGCAGGAAAGATGCTTAAGAGCCCCTAGAACGCATTTCCATTTAATTTGGATGCTTCTCTTACCTATAAAAGAATATCTGCATTGTTTAGAGAAAAGTTTATTTTTTGCCCAATTTCATCAAAAATGTAAGGCTAACCCCTTGTTTTTTTTTCAATTTTGGCCAAAAAATGAAATTGCTTCAAACTTGCAGGAAAGATGCTTAAGAGCCCCTAGAATGCATTCCCATTAATTTGGATGCTCCTCTTACCTCTAAAAGAATATCTGCATTGTTTAGAGAATATTTTATTTTTTGCCCAATTTCATCAAAAATGTAAGGCTAACCCCTTGTTTTTTTTTCAATTTTGGCCAAAAAATGAAATTGCTTCAAAGTTGCAGGAAAGATGCTTAAGAGCCCCTAGAACGCATTCCCATTTAATTTGGATGCTCCTCTTACCTCTAAAAGAATATCTGCATTGTTTAGAGAAAAGTTAATTTTTGGCCAAATTTCATCAAAAATGTAAGGCTAACCCCTTGTTTTTTTTTTCAATTTTGGCCAAAAAATGAAATTGCTTCAAACTTGCAGGAAATGTGCTTAAGGGACCCTACAACACATTCCCATTTAAGTTGGATGCTCCTCTTACCTAAAAAAGAATATCTGCATTGTTTAGAGAAAAGTGAATTTTTGGCAAAATTTCATCAAAAATGTAAGGCTAACCCCTTGTTTTTTTTTCAATTTTGGCCAAAAAATGAAATTGCTTCAAAGTTGCAGGAAAGATGCTTAAGAGCCCCTAGAACGCATTTCCATTTAATTTGGATGCTTCTCTTACCTATAAAAGAATATCTGCATTGTTTAGAGAAAAGTTTATTTTTGGCCAAATTTCATCAAAAATGTAAGGCTAACCCCTTGTTTTTTTTTTCAATTTTGGCCAAAAAATGAAATTGCTTCAAACTTGCAGGAAATGTGCTTAAGGGACCCTAGAACACATTCCCATTTAAGTTGGATGCTCCTCTTACCTCTAAAGGAATATCTGCATTGTTTAAAGAAAAGTAAATTTTTGGTCAAATTTCAGCAAAAATGTAAATGTACATGTAAATTTTACATATTTTCCCTACCCCCAAAATGGATGATTCTTGCCTAAATTTGCCAAAATTTCAGTGTTTGACTATTGATTTATGCTCCACTGGTCTCCTGAGGAATTTCTGTGTTGTTTGGCAAAAAGTCAATTTTTTGCCAAATTTTGTTAAAATTGTAAGGCTAACCCCTTGTATTTTTTTCAATTTTGGCCAAAAAATGAAGTTCCTTGAAACTTGCTGGAAAGATGCCTAAGGTAACCCTGAACACATTCCAATTCGATTTGGGAACAGATATGCCTTCGAAAAGAACATTTGGTGGAAAATTTGGGGAAAAAAACAGTCAAAATTCTTGTTCTTTTACATGTTTTCCCTACCCCTAAAACACATGTTTTTTGCCTAAATCTGCCAAAATTTCGGTGTTTGACTATTGATTCATGCTCCACTCATCTGTAGAGGAATTTCTGCATTGTTTGGAGAAAAGTCAATTTTTGGCCAAATTTTGTTAAAATTGCAAGGCTAACCCCTTGTATTTTTTTCAATTTTGGCCAAAAAAATTAAATTCCTTGAAACTTGCAGGAAAGATGCCTCAGGTAACCCTGAACACATTCAGGAATAGTGCAATTTTGTACTGTATCTTACTAGAGGAATGAAAATGATTTTTACTTCAGTTCCAGCATTGATGGAATGATAATAATATAATAATCTTATATAGCGCCGATTCCGTCAAAAATGATGCTGAAGACGCTTTACAATAATTATTAATCAGAGTAATACATTAATAGGGTAAGAATTCTCACATAAACGCATGCATTGCACATGATTTTGTTTCTATAAGTATAACTGTATATTGATAGCACATACACCATGTAATATACCATTGAAAGACTAAAAATACCAAGAAGTTAGAACCTCGGAGGGCCTTTCCAGTACAAAGAATATACTGTGAAAAGAATTGCTACCATCGCAACGAGAAGGCTATTGTAATGTGGCCAAGCATAAATTTCACGTTAACAATATGCATTCCAGCACGTACAGAGAGTACAACAGGGTTCATTGAGCTAAAGATTCACCCACTGCTACTGGACAAAAAAAAACATTTCACCTAGTTCTGGCTTGTCCTTTAATCCCTTCTACAAGTCTTTCGAAAAACAACTTAGAGTCCTCAGGATATAACTTCAGGGAGCGGCTAAACATAAAATGTGACGTGGTGTTTCAAAACCAGACAGAATTGGGCAGAGCTATGCATAGAGAAACGGCTGCAAAAGACATGGGGTGATTGTTAGCAATTTTGAGATTTTTTTTTTTTTCAAATTTGTGATGCTATGCTTTGGAATATCTAATTGCAAAAAAACAAAGCAGCGTTTGAAAGAGCAAGGTCTGTATTTTATTAATATTGCAATTACTCAAAATTGACTTCTTGCCCAAAAGCGCCTGATTTTGACATATCACGTCACAATTATTTTGACAAGAACGTGTAAACAATCATGCTGAAAACTGGCCGAGAACCAGTGACAAGCAGTAGATGTACATGTATTATTTTTGGCTGGTAACCGCTTGCACCTGTACTTCACAGCTCCCCGAAACTGGGCCCAATTGTTAACTGTACTGTGTCTAAGTCTTGACTCAAGATGTTTCTTCACACATCGCCATGTAGGAAGTCACAAGTATCGCAACAAAAATATGAAAACAGCCTGGATCGAGACTACACTGTCCTCAGTGTCAATATTTCACCTAACTCTGTATTGCGCTGCAAATACAGTAGCTTCATTCTCTGCCCATTGCAAAATGTTCATGTGTGTCCAAGAAAACATAATAGAGTGTACGTTAAACTATAAAGAATTTTTATGGAAACGTTGAGGGCAGACATTAAGATGGGGGTACACTACAACATTTCGAATTAAGATATAGATGGCAAAACAATTATTCGGCATGATTATATAGTCCCTAAAAATGCATGTACTGTTTTTTTCTCATTTTATTTTTCAACGAAAGTGAACAAATATAAGCTACCTACATAAACACCTTAAAGACATCGATGGGAATGTAAGACAACTTTTGATGAAAAAAAGTGCATCTACATTTTGAGTCTTCATCGGGTGATGAAATTTTGGAATAATGATCGGCCACCATCTTTGTCATGTTCCTTAGCCAACTGAATGATAAGTAAGCTGCAGGAAACCACTGCAGAAGGTACCAGACTATTTGCCCCATTTGATCCTGAGTGCCAGAAATGATAATGAAATCTCTTCAAAGGTTCACAAATCTAGACTAAATACCCAACTGAAAAATGTAGACGCACTTTTTTTAAAGAGCTTTTATATTAATGGGAAATATTCGCTTCGGCCTTTTATTCCAACGCTAACTTCCCTTCTGAAGCAAAAACGTAATCTCCACGAACACTTCGCCATCCAAGATGTTGCAAAAACTAGCTCCTTTTTTTTTTTGGTTAATTTTTTTTTAATAGGTTTTTAAAGCAGGGAGTTAGGATGACGATCACATGTACTTCAAAAAGGATACATATATTTCATACATGTGTATTACTAGACAAAGAGTGCTAAACTATCTTACTGTCCTGTCATACCTAAACGTGTTAATATACTGTATATATTGCCTTCAATACGTTGGTTTTTGTTTAATATTTAAATACTCATTCTGCTAACCCTGGAAACTTATCAAACTGCGGCTACATTCTCTCCTGAATAGATAACTTCCATTTTTTTGTACTTTTCCCATTTTTTGTGTGGATAGTACGTGAAACGTAAAGAACATGTCGACAATCCATTGCATATTTTGTCATAAATTCCATGATTTCTTTCATTTCATAGCTCATTAACCTCCTAAAGAATACTCTTCTCAGGCCGTGTCCGAATTACTTGGCTTCAACTGGAAATTCGGACACGGCCTCAACAAAAATGCAACCAATACCATCATACAGCGCCCTCTATAGCCAGAATACATCTCAACATTTCCAAAACAAAATTTGCTCCTAATTTTGTTTTCTCTACATCAAATCAAGCATTTTTTTTCTCAATTATAATAAATAAATAGCCAACAAAGTTTTTTTCACTTTTACAATTTTTAAAATCATTTGCTCATGATTTTTTTTTTTTTTTTCAATTAAAAATTTTAAATATTTTTCAATTTTAATCAGGTGCTTCTTCATAGCAACAGCCAACGGTGTAAACTGCATGAATAATGAACTTTCTCCACAGTGTTGTTATTCTCATTAGCAAAACCGAATAACCAGAAAACTTTGAGATGTCTAACAGATTTGTATCTTCACAAGAAGAAACCCGGAAAAATTTGGCTAAACAATTTTTTTTTTGGCAAAATGACTGCAAATAGGAGACCTGTGGAATTCCCAAAATTGACTTCAAATACACGACTTAAAAATCAACCTCCAAATGCATCACCTCTTTTTTTTTTTAGAAAACAATATCTTGTTTCTGAATTGGGTAGCAGAGGCAGACATGAAAATCAGAAATCTTCAGTAAAATCACAAGTTTTGACATTTTCCCAATTTTTGGGATGTCTCAGACTTGTCTAGCATTTTCGTCTGATTTAAAAAGATTTTTTTTTACATCAAAAATGATTTCTGTCAGACCTTCCCAACGTGCAGAGGGGAAAAAAAGGCAAAACATTTCTGGAGTAATTGAACATCTCGGCAACTCCCAATATTCGACGTGTACACGAAGGACAGAACAAATAACTTAATTACATCCTAAATAAATAACACAAATTCCATTAAAAATATGTCCTTCCACATTCTGTGATTAAAAATTTAATTTAGTTTTCATATTACAGTTGTGCACTGATTAGATTTGCCAGACGCACAATTACATCCAACGTTTTGCCTTTTTTTCTCCTTCCCCCTCGCAAAAATAAAACATGATTTGTTGACACAAGGGCCAAGAAGATATCAAATTGCATTTGTTTTTCCGAGACAGGTCTCCTTTTTGTTGACAACCCAAAGGAGAAAAAAATCTTACGGTTTCTCTGCGCACTGCCCCTTTTGATGTCCAATGCAGTGACATTGCTGGCGGCAAGACGGATCTGTACTTACTGTATGCACGGAGCGTGCAGCGAGGATAAATAGCTTAGGGTAAGAGGCTTGCGTTTCCATCAGTTCACGTTGTTGGCTGCGTTGTTTATTTTGTCATTTCTTCGGGTGAAAATCTGAAGTCTGGGTTGATGCATCTATGGAACTGAGAAAGGAACTGGATAAAAACAAAGAGAAAGAGAAAAATATATAATTTTTCGTTTGACTTTGACAGGTATTTTTATAAATATGATAATTGTTATATGATGTAGTACGGCTATAGTCTGAGAATTGGACATTCACGTTTGCAGAGCCACATGATGAATGTCTGATAAATCCTTACAGGCAAATTTTATGCAACCCCACACGACAGCCAATCGGAGTCGACTTTAGAAACTGTGATGTCAATGAACTGTGATGAAAACCCGGTAGAAGGCGCCCGCTGAATGGTCAGAATCTCGAGGTCAAGACGCAGCCTTGTTTTGCATAATTTATCGAATAATCTGCTCGTATATCATTGACCCTTGCTGTGCAAGGGGATAATAGACTACAATGGCTACAGGATAGATATAAATTCACTGCACAAATAGTTTATAATATATATTAACAAAAACAGGTATCACAATTTATGTATAACCATAGAAAAGCTGAATTTAGAATTTTTAAGATCATCCCTTCATAGGTTAAATTCAAACATGCCAATGTTGTTTTATACCAAATTTTCTGTGACATCTAGTCATTTGCTTGGATTTGATCAATCAATGAAAATGACAAAGTATACAGACACAAAGAAACATTCTATGGTCATGAAAATGCCAAATCGTGCTTTACAAATACTGCAAGCCTGAAGCCAGCCGCACACGAGAGCTACGTGCTGAGCAAAAACTCATTCGAGGCCGTTTGCTCAGCACGTAGCTCAGGAAATATCCCAATGTGCGGTGAATTTTTGCTGAGGCCGTGAGGCAAATATCTATCCTGCTCGATTTCTTTTACCTCGCGAGGTGAAAAACTCACCGTGTGCGGTCAACCTGAGCTATGTGCTGAGCTAAAAAGATTAGCCAACGAAATCACGTATTATGTACACGTGATTTTAAGATATTTTTGTGCAAATCTCCTAAAGCCTGCTTTCATTGGCTAGTCAAGCTTTTAAGCTCAGCACATAGCTCAGGTTGACCGCACACAGTGAGTTTTTTGCCTAGTGAGCAACAAAAATCATAACAGGATAGATATTTGCCTCATGGCCTCATGAGGCAGAAAACTCAGCGAAAATTCACCGCACATGGGGATATTTTGTGAGCTACGTGCTGAGCAAACGGCCTCGGATGACCTTTTGCTCAGCACGTAGCTCTCGTGTGCGATGGGCTTTAGAAACACAGAGCTTAAAAACCAAAAACAGTTTACGTGGGTGGATCATTGTTGGGAATAAAAGGGATCTTCTTCTCAAGGGATATAGAGGGTCTGGCTAGCTGCACTGTTCACAACAGTCTAGGTCTCCGAGAAAAGACATTATTGGAGACCTGGGAAAAAGCTTCAAAAAAGAGTCTCCAAAATCTCTCACAACAGAGGGTACTCAAGCCAGAAAGGACGAAAGGACTTTCAGGATCAACTGGCTATTGAGGGGCGACAAAGGAACAGAGAACTTTTATGGCCGGCTCTCGATCTGCCTTCTGAATGGGAAAACGTACAATTATAGCATGATCAGGAAGAGAGATAGAAGATTGGAAGGGTAGCCAAGGCTTTGTACTTTTTCTAAAAGGGGAAATGATGGGTTACGACCGTTCTAGACGCCTAGCTACTACCGTGCCGAAGTCAATTTCATGAGACTTTTCGTTAATTCAGCACGACGATAGCTCAGCGGTTTAAACGATCTGGCTTTGTGAATTGAGTTCGGCATGGCATCATTCTTTGGCTCGACAGGGCTGCCGCGTTATCATCATTCCGAATGGCAGTGGCACAGCACTGTTCTATTAAACATGTGCCATTGCTGTGTCAAAACCACTTCAATTTGAAGTTGGGCCAAACCATTTTTCACAGAAACACAGACTTTTTCGTAGGATCTCGCACCACACAGACCAGCAGTGAATAGTTTCTACCTAGTATACGCAGTCTCATTATCTCAATCGATAGTGATAAATATTGACAAAAACCTATGAGAGGTTATAAAACAGCGATCCACATCGTCGTCGATGATTCAGAGTGTGTCAAACATGCGGCGCGTCATTGCAATCCATTGATTGCGTATGTCCTCGAAAAAAAAAGGACATCAACATGCATCATTAAATTCAATGCTGCCGGCTAGCCTAATTGACTGAAACTAACGCCACATAATCGCAACGGTACACGAAGGTCAATGTGAAAGAGTGGGCAGGAACGAGCCATTAAATATTTATTTATTTATCTATTTATTTTTTGAGGGGGTGGGGACGACATTTGGACAATAGTTGTGTACAAATGATAAAAATGGGTAAATTTAGGGTCCGTATGACATGTTTCCTGTTCCATTGTAATTCGCAGTATCAGTAAGAATGACTTTATGGAATAAAAATATTTGTTGGGTAGGTAGTTTGCTATTCATAATCACTCTTGGAGGATGACTACATTAAGGAGTGCATCAGAATTATAAAATCATACATGTCAAATGTAACAGGGACAGGAAAATTATGTGGACCCCAAATTTCTTGTTATTATTATTTTTTTCTGGGAATGAAACCAAGGATTCCTCAAAAGCGCCCAAGGCACTGTAGCTCGCAAGCGTAAAGAAACCTGTAGAGAGGAGACAATGAGAAGAAATTACAGTTCTCGAGGTGGGAGGAAAACTCAAGAAGAATATTCTGGGGAAAACCCACAGAGTCAGGCAGGGACTGAAAACCCAATCCACATGTTGGCCCAGGCGAGATTCGAACCCGGGTCACGGAGGTGGAAGGCGAGGAAAGTACCACTATGCCAACCTGACCCATATAGAAACTGGTTTTACTGTCAACCAAAAGGAACAAAATGAATTGTTACAGATGGAGGGGGAAGCAAACATAACATGATCACACTACTTTAGAGAAAACAGAGTAAAGAGAAGACAAACATCCAAACCATTCTTACATTTTCACAGATCACAGTGTAGACCGTTTCTGAATAGACGCTAGCTACATGTAGCACAGATATGTAAAAGTAGTAAAGTAAAGTCTGTCCCGAGCCAATGTGGCTCATCAGGCCGGCGTTTATCTCCGGTTTCAGTAGCATGAAACGACTGAGAATATTTCTAATCCCCCTGGATGGGATGCTAGTCCATCGCAGGTTACTCCCCAGCTAATGCCGGTACCCATTTATACTCCTGGGTGGAGAGGGGCAAGTGGGGGTGAAGTGGCTTGCCCAAGGACACAATATATGACCCGGACCCTCTGATCATGAGTCACGAACCCTAACCACTAGGCCACACACTCCCCCTGCACAGATATGTAAACAGACAAGTTTCTGTCAGGATTTTCCCCAACATCATCCTTCATCATGACAAACCTACACACTTGCTGAATTAACAATTTATGGGTTTACATCTACTTGTTCAAGCTCTATCCATCACAGTGAACCCATAATACATCACCCAGCACAAGCAATTGAACGAAGAACGGCCTCTCGATGATCAAAGTACGTGTATGATAACTTCAATCTATGATCAAATTAAGTTTCATCAAACACACATGTAGTTCGCGACCATTTAATTTCCTTCGTAGGGATGTTTGCCGACTAAACCAACTTTGATCTTAATGGATGAGAACGATTACTGGTCTGCGATCGTTGGATGACTCAACCTACGACCAATTTACAATGCGTCGTATTCTCCGTACAGCTTGCAAAAATCTGTATTTAAAGGCGAGGTCATTTCTGCATTTTTATCCGTTTGAAGCAACAAAATGCTCCAAATCTAAAGATGGGTGCTTGACAACTAACCTGATGAAGTTTCAGCTCGGTGAATGCTGTTCATTCTGAGAAAACAATGTTTTAGGATCTCAATTTGAATTCAAATGTTGCAGAGTCATGTTTCAAATAACGCCCAAAGATCAGCGTCCGGGACACATTCTCATTCAGCCGATTGCAGCTACCGGTACGCGATGTCATGCACAGAACCAACGAATAGTAACAACCGCGCGCTCATGCGAGTTGTGTCAACGCTTGCGTGTGCATTGTGTCAACGCTAGCGCGCACACGTTCACAGATTCACCGAATTACAAAATAACTGCTAAAGGAAATTTCTAAAAATGCGTCACTTGACACATCTTTGGAAATTGCCTTCCTTTATTGCTTTCTTCAAAATGACAGCTTGACAGAAAGAATAATTTCGCAGGGAGTTTAGTGCCATTACTATCTTTAAACCAAGTAAGCTTTTCGACAATGATTTTGTCAGTTTTTGGATAGCTGCAAATGATCTACTCTACCTTTAAACCTTCCTCCCACCAAATAAATTATCCCCCACTTCATTGCATTCCCGTCCTATCTGCTCTGAGCAATTCCCAAAATGCGACGACGTCCCAACGGGGGAGGATAAAAGTACTCGAGAGATGACGTTAGCGTTGCCATGCCAACGTGATGCAATTGCAGTGTCTCGATTCTGTTCCAGGGCACACGGAAAACACAACACGTCGAATCTGTTCGTGATTGTGTTCTGTTGACCAGTGCGGTGACTAATCACAGCGTCTGCTTTGCTGGAAATTGTGCCAAAAATAAGAGAAACATAACAACTGACTTTTGCTATTTGCCCAACAGTATTGGTTGGCAAGATGAGGACCAACGCAAAGAAAGAAAGATCTCAGTTTTAGAATGTAATCACATCCAAAAAACGAGAAAAAAAAAACACATTGAAAGGCCATGTGCAATCTTTTACAAAAAAAAGGACGTGAATTGTTTTTTCTAAAATTTAAGCATGGCACAAACCAACAGAAAGTACACTTTATGTTAAAATATTTACTAATAAACAAAACTGCATTCCTGCCTAATTCTAACACAAAAAAGGCCTGAAATACAATAACTGAAATGACTGCAAAATGAAAATGAAATATAAAATATCAAAAAGTCTGGAGATTATACTGTTCATGTTTTAAATGTGTAGTACATGTTTATGTGTACACGTGTACATGTACATGTACATAATGCCAGATGGCTATGTGGCGACATTTACATAATTTATTCGCAATGTAGTTAGTCATGGTGTGCCGCTCAGCTTAAATGCTGGGATTAGAGATGAGGTCATTCACACGGGACAATGTACATCTGGGTCCAATTTCTCGCTTACTGTTAGCGAAAAAGTCCAGCTTACTAAAGCAGAAAATGTGTGCTTATGGTAAGCGTATTTCATGGGTTAATTAGCGAGGAATTTTGGTTTCCGTGCTTGCGTACATCCCGTAACTAAGGATTTGTGCTTCAAGGCTTAGCACAGAATTTGTCTGCTAGCACGGTTAGCACCAAATGGTGATCGTAAGCGCAGAATTCTAAATATATGCTAAACATTTACGAATTAACCGCAAAGTCACATCCTTAGTACATTGTAGCTAAAGAAATCCTGAAAAATATCAAAACTCATGGTAGAGGAAACCATAGACAAGCACATTTTCAACGATGCTGTAAAATGTCTCCGACGGTAATATTAATGCAACATCAGGAGCTAATCACAAACAGGATACAATGAAGTCATTACAGAACCCCCCTCCCCCAACCCCAACCACCATCGCCCCCCCCCCCAAAAATAATAAATAAAAATAGAATAAATATGTAGAGTAGAATATGTCCAAACCAAGTGTTAACACTTGCGCTGCACTTTCGTTTAAATTAATGCGAGTTTCCGTCGCCAAACTGTGGCAGATGGTTCTATAAATTTGCAATCCGTCTAAAGCCTCGGCCATCATGACACATACATTGAATACATGTATACGAACAACTGTATTGATTAACACTAACAGTAAGATACACGCGCACCCCATCACGCATACTGCATTAGTAGGCCCACACATCCCCTGCCCTCGATCCATACAGAGGATGCATAAACAACATCCACCTTGTTTCCGAAATCAGGCCCCATGTATGGGCCTCGAGACACATTCAAATACAGCGAGGGATGTCGTAGACCCACATTTATGGTTTTGGGCAACAGCGTTGTTCGGAGGCTCGCGTTCCTTCTAAAAATAGCTTGAGGCCCCGCCCCAGCGCCGCAACTTGAGCTGAGCAATCACGTCCTGTGTACACATGCGCATACATGCGCGCAGATACGTCAGTTCTTGTTTTGACTCGCATCCAACCTGGTAGGATGACGCACATTTCTCACAATGCCCCCTCAACCTGGGTTTTTACTAGAAAGCTTAACGTTCTATGAAATGAACTTCTCTGAAACAATACAACTTATCTGAGCATTTTTAGGGTAAGGATTTCTCAGAAATTGGTTTTCAATTCTTGTCACTTCATATAGTGATGCACATTTCGAAGATTTCCCCGAAGCATTTTTCGTTTCCAACGTTTTGCAAAATGGGCTTCTTAGAAATGTTACAACACATTTGTGGCAATTTGTTTTACAGTAAGGGAATGGTTTTTAATTTTTACATACATGTATTAAAAATAATTTTAAAAAGTTTAAAGAGAAACAATGAAATGAATTTATCAAATAAACTTATTTTCTAAACCTTATATTTATCAGCAATATAAGGTTGAATCCAGAAATATAACAAAATTCTAATATTTTTGTGCATATCAAATGGAAAAATACGCTTATGATAAAAACCAAAAACAAGTCAAAGAAATCAATATTAATACATGTCATCCGGGCCATAAATCCCCCTAAGCCATTTACGTTAAGCTCTTTGTTTTGTCGATGGTTATTCAACAAAATCATGCTTCCGGCTATTATGTAGCACCGGCCTCGGATAATCACAAACTCACAGTTTAATTCTATTTCTTTGAACCCAAACAACTCTCAAATATCAAGGGTTAAACGTGCTGAACAACAAGTGTGCTCAATTAAATTACAGTAGGCAATAAACTTATGAGCTCTAGGACAGGGTGGCCACACAAAAAAAACAGAATGGCGTATTTCCACTACCCTTAGACTCAAACAACCTATACAAATGCATGGGGAATTCTGTTAAAAGACAAATGATACCAAGATCGCCCGATTCGGTCAAGTAGTTTTTGTTCTAGAGCCTATTTGTGAAACAAAGACGGGAGTATGATTTTGTCCCGATGAAGTACTAAACTGCGCCTATCTTAATTGGATAGAGGGAATAATTGTTACTTTAATAAACCATTGCTATAACGTCACACTATTGTTAAAAGTGTGGATTTGGAAATACAAATCTGTTACAATGGTCACAAAGTGTGGATTCGGAATGACAAATCTTTTAGTAAAGTGTGGATTCGGAATTACGAATCCAAACTTTGAACATGTCGGATAATTGTTCTCCTTAATGAGCATTGATAGGACCGTCTGCGTGAAATCTTTCCTTCTGAAATTACCAATGCATCTTCGCTGTCAGGCTCCGCCGTCAATGCAAAACCTACTTTGAGTCAGAAAGAAATCGTCGTCTAGTACATAGTGAACTATTCACGTTGAAGAAAGGAGCCTACACACAAAATGACTTGGTTGTACGGGTGTAGTGATACACGTGCTAAACACGCCACAAGGCTTGATTACTTATAAGAGCCTCGAAAAACTCCCATGTAAATTACCCCAATGGCCATGACTCGACACGAGATATGCAAGTCTTTTCATCTCCACTCAATGAACTGTTCATGACAATTCTTCTTTTGACGCAATGATTTTAAGTCGAAGAATACACGAGAAAGTGTGGATTCTTAATTTACGAATTCACTCAGCGCTTCGCGCCTCGTGAATTCTTAAATTACGAATCCACACTTTCTTGTGTATTCTCCTTAACGTAATAAGACCCAGATGCTGATATGAAAGATGTATGCTTCACAAAATAGGCTCTGCCACAAAAACTACTGGACCAAATCGGGAGATCTTGGTATCATATTTCTTCTAAAAAGATTCTCCATCCCTTGGTACAGGTGAATTGCGTTTCAAGGTAGTGGAAGTATGCCGTTCCATTGTTTTTGGGGGGGCCACCAAGTATAGACTGCCTCTTTTCAACCCCCGCATGCCAACTGAAATTACAGAAAAATTACTATTTTAAGAATTTCATTGTTTTCAGGGAACTCTACCCTACATAATTATCCACATTTATTCATGTATTTGTAGTTGAGTTCATGCTGCAAACCAAACGTTTTTCAATAAACGCTTTCTGAAAATAGTTGACCTGCCAAAAAGTGTCCAATTTTATTATGAATTGAACTATCAAATCTAAAATGTCCTACTTCTCAGCAAGTCTCTCTCGATCCCTTCCAATTTGCTGAACGAAATACAACACAGACACATAATGACAAACTTTGGTGTGGAAATTTGATGTTTGTCTTATTTTATTTAATTATTTATTTATTGATTGATTGATTTTAAAACTCCTTCAAAGAAATTCAATCCATCACCCTTTGTAACAGATCGTGAGGTAGTGACTCCAAAGGCCATCATTGGGAAAATACTCCTTTTTTTGACATTTAGATAAGGGGCTTCAACTTCCCACGCAGTGAACTGTTGATTTGGTGATCGCATTACCTGCGCCGATCCTATCTGTCTGATCCACGGATTTGGCCGCGACAGAACCGACAGTTTTCAAGCGGGTATACTTAGCTGGATGCATGTCAGAGATGACGTGGCTCTCAGTGGCGTAGCCAGGGTTCTCATCCTGGGGGGGGGGGGGGGGCGAGTGGAGGGGTGAATGTTACAGTGGAGGTGCGCCCAAATTTATTCATGCTCAGAAGTAGACTTCTTTTTTTTTCACTAGACACCCAGCCTCCGTAAAATCAAATAGTGGATGGGGAGGGGAGCATCTTTAAATGGGAACGCTGTTCAAAACTGAATTCATAGTCATTAATTGTCATAGGTATCGCTATACGCGTACCATGGGACGCTGAAATAAAAAGACAATCGCGAAAAACATGGTTTTCGCCACAAAAATATATTAACAATGTGAAATAAGGCACTTTATGATGAACCCGCTAATCATGGTTTTGTGATTTTATCAGATTGCCAAATGTGATGCGATCAAGCTAAATGAGTCATTTGTCGTTCCCGGTCAAATTTTTTTTTATTACAAATTTGAAAAGAGCACAATCTCAGCATTAATGCTGTGAAAACCGCATGCTGATACCATCTTTAGTTCAAAAATTATGGAAGTCAGAACACCAAGAGATGTGATGAAGTGAATGATGACGACTCATGTAGCTTGATCGCATCACAAATTTCTAGTTGGGGGGGGGGGGGTTACTTTTTTATGGGGGCGTGAACAAGGCTTTTGATGGTTTTGTTGGCACATGTAGGGAACGTCCTTGCAAGGGATTCATAGCACTTTGGCAATTTCAACAAGGCCAGCCCAGCAGTCAAAATAAATCAGGTGACTGTTTTTAACAGTTGAGTGCTCCCTGCCATTATAGAGCAGGATTGACTGGCTGTGACTGTTATGTAACCTGATATACCGGTAGCTATGCTTTGACTGTAGGAGACTGATAAGCCAGCTGTGCCTACCAGTCACCTGCTTTTGTCTGTTGATGGAATTTGACTGTCACAGTGCCTTCAAGAAATATGATCTGACTATTGGTGACTAGCCTGTGTAAAAGGCAAGGCAGGGGAACAGGATTTTAATTTTTGAGTGTCTGTGACTGATCAAACAAAATGAGGGTTAAATTCATGTGTAATACTAATGACAGATTAATTATCAAAGCCTCTACACTTACGAATACAAATTACCGACATCAAATCATAGACTCCAACATACAGGAAAAGACTACTCCGTCATAGTGCCTTTCTTGTACATGTGAAGTGCACGAATGCACAGGAACAGGCCAGGGCTTGACATTTCAAAGCCTTGCCATCATTTACTAAAACTCTAGATCGTCTACACGAACACAGGAACTAATGGGCGTCATCAATTACGCTTAATGTGCGTCTAGTGAACTTGCCAACACCAGGAGACAACTGCAATTGTTTGAGATGAGGGGTGGGGCATAAAGTCCTTTAAAGGGGGAGTGTTCTGCATGAACAAGGGTGGATCCAGAACCAAATTTTCGGGGGGGGGGGGGCTCGAGTATTTCAAAAAGGGGAAAGAAATTAAGTATACAGTATCGCGCGCTATTTTCAAATTGTAATTTTACAACTAAAAGATATGTGTAGCTCTCTGAATGGCCTCTTTCTATCCCTCAAAAGAAGTACCACTTATTAGAAACAACAGCCCCAAAATTGAAAATTGTGGGGCGCTGCACCCAATGGATATGGTGTTCAACTTGTGTGCCGTGGTACATGGGTTCGAACCCTGACAGGGAACATGGTGCTTGTATTCTTGGGCAAGGCACTTTACTACAATTGCTTCTCTCCACCCAGGAGTATAAATGGGTACCTGTGAAGGTGGAGCCCAAATTGCACAGATCTCGAGCTGCTGCAGAAAAACAATCTCATTCCTAATGAACAGGGATAATAATATTTGTGATGCGCATTGGATCATATTCATATGGAATTTGCGTAATATAAATGTATAAATTATTATTATTATTATGTTTATATGAAGCTGAGGTCAGGTTCAAGTCTGTTTTTCCCAACCAGGATTGAATGAGAATTTTTTTCAGTACAAATTGCTGCTGCAAAGCCGGTACCTCAAGATGAGCCTTATTTCTTGAGAAGCAACATCCCTCCATTTGCAATATGTAGCGATGAGCTGTGCATTATGAATGTATTTCCCGGTTTGCATCGACTGTGAATTTTTCAGCAAATTTTGTTTACTTACAACATGTACAATCCCACAAAAGATCTCATTCTCAGAAGCTGACGGACATGTATGCTTAACACTGCACATGAATACCCAGCATTACAAGACTTTCCACAATGTTTTCCAAATTCTCAATGGCATTCACGGCAAGTCAAACACGCGGAAAGCAGTTGAATATAGATTGCATTCTTGATGAACATGTCGGTAAGTCACGCATCGGTCAAGGCCGTTCATTATTCCTGATACGTGTGTGATATGAACGTGAATGAATTCCAATTAACCCGATCGCAAGGTTTTCATTGAAGTATTTCTCATGCATCTTGCGTCAACTCCAAAATTCGCGGGTTAGAAATACATTACTGTGAGTCAATCAGCATTAAAAATTATCGGCCCAATCTTTCCTTTCAAAAATCTGCACAAGAGCTTGCGCCTTTGTCGAACAAACTACCTATGCATTTCTGGGAACGATCATTGTACCTAAATTTTTCATCCATTTCCTTCCGACGCACTGTCTCACTATGGAACCCTTCCCTGTATTCCGTGTCCCTTCCCCCTCCCCTGATTATAATCTGCCCAGCATCTTTCTATTTGAAGTACCAGTAATTGTTCTTGTTTTTCACAGATTTCCTTTTCTATCTCTTCTTTGTGTAGCCCTAACCTTGAGTTGCCCTAAAATAGGCCTTAATTGTGGTGGGAGACTCTCTTTCAAAAAATAATTACTTACGTATAAAATAGAGGCTCATATATTTCTGTCTACACTTAAATGTATGAATACATATATACATCCTATATCCATCAAAGATGCACAAAATGAGCCAGATTGAGAACGGCTAGACGTAAAGTGTATATTCAGGTTCTTGTTTGCCTATGCGCATCCCAGGATGCACCATGCAGCTCGCACCTAATGTATCAACACACTTGGGCCGGCGTGCGGGATCAATAAGACGCGATCAATGCAACGGCGGAAACACCACGCAGGGATCTTCGCGCGGATCCCGCCATCATGACTATTTTAAAGCCGGACCTCAACTACCCGTGAACCACGTCGGGGCCTTAATTGCATGGTTCTTCTTACCATAATGCAAAGAATATTCACTTTAATACAAAAGCAGAAAGTTTCCAGTTGCTATTGCAGGATATTCCAAAAGGGGATGGTTTTAGGTTTAAAGTCTAAGATTTGTCAATGGCTCGAGCCATTATCCCTGTCCAGGCCCCTCGCCGGTTTTAAACAAACTTGTTTAAAACTGGGGAAGCACATATCTATTCCCTTTTTAACATTGTTCAGTTGGACAGGGGGGGGGGGGGGATAAATCTTCCCTTGAATTATGCGCCAATGCTTAGCATATTTCACGTGTTAGCGAAGAATTTGTACGTGTGTGCAGGTATGTCTTGCAATTGAGAATTCTGTGCTTATAGCGTTCACACAGAATTTCTGTTGGAAAGAAAAACCACCTATGCAAAAGGCCCCCATGTCATAACCTGAAATACCCCATGTAATATATAATCCCACACAAGCCACCACACAAATGCTCTCCTTTATGTCCGGGGCAAACAGCAAAATGGAAAGTTTTTCTTTCCTTGACTGATGAGCTTGTGAATCCAATATAACTGCAACCCTGATAACTGCATCTATGGTATTGAAATTTCAAAAACGAAAGATGAATGAAACTTTTCTCTTTTTTTTTCTCCCCTCAACAAAAGGTACCGTTAAAAATATAAACCGTAGCTACAACAGCAGCTTTCTTTGAAATTCGTGAACAATAATAGTACACAAGAAGTACTCATGCATGCCATCGCTGAAATCACCAAGTGAAAGCTGTATGAAAAGACGGTAGAGTAGTCTACTGACTGCAGTGAATTTCTCTATTCAATACGTGTACCTTAATTTTCTAAACCGCTTGAATACTATACATACGTGTACAAATGAAATACCGCATGTTAGATATGCACGTAGGCTTTTTAGAAATGCACGCACACATGTGTACCTTTTCTGTTCCGACCCACATTTATTTCGGGGGGGGGGGGGGGAGGGAGGGGTGTTACTTTTTCAGCAGTATCCTATACAATAACGGTATTAGCTTATTATGTTGGCTGCCTAATGAATCAATGTCATTTAATTATGCACTCACCTGTTTATTTCCAATTTAAAATTATATGTGAACTAATTCTTTTTCTCTATTTTGACTAAAAACTATTAAAAACCATGTATACATGTATGACTTCAAAAAAATACAAGCCCGAATAAAATATTTTTCAGAAAATATCTCCCCCCCCCCCCCCGAAAAAAAATTAATTATTTAAAAAAAACCCTTGAAATTAAATTAAGAACCGCTCTGTTAGGATGTAATTCTAGGGAATATCGCCTGCAATGAAAACCACTTATACCTGTCAGCCATGCAAAAAGGCATAAATACAGTGCAAAACCGAAACACTTCAAAATGTTCCAACCCTGCAAGAAAGTACGCAGCAACTATGATAAAATTTTGAGAGGTAGGGGTAAAGTCTAGCAAATTGGTGGGGGGGGGGGGGGGATAGACTACAGTATTAATCTAGCAATTGAAGGAAGCAATTTATTGGAAAGGTATTTGCACAATTTTTGACAGATTTGATCAGCAGCACTCTCTGCCGTCAACTTTAAGCGTTTCTATTTTTGTCGAAATGAAAAATTATGGCCAGAAACAAACAACATCTGGTGTATCGCAGAGTGCTCCAACCTTTATCACACTGTCCCGGTCGACGGACTGTTTATAGCTAATTAGCAGAAACCTAAATTAATGGCTCCATCGTGTCATTTATAATTCAACACAATTACAAGCGTGCACAAAGCAAGTACATGTACACGCCCACGTTTAATCCCTCATATTTTGTCAAACCCTAATTTTCTTTTTTATAATGCACACTCCATTTCGTTAAGGGGGGAAATAAACGAGTTGTCTGCTCAACTGTCAAATTTCTGAAGCCTCCTTTTGATCTTTCCTATCCCCGCCAGCAAATTACAGACATTTTTCCCCCTCTTTTTAGGTCAAGTGAAATTAAACTGTTCGGAATTCGCGCATGATTGGAACGGGAAATTATACTCCCCAATCGCCAGATCATTTTTTTTTCTTGTTTCTTTGGCATATTTTTGGTGGAGGAAGTGAGAATCTTTCTTTCAGCATTTCCTGCTTGATATTTTCTTAATTCTTCCACGTCATTTGCGAAATCCATCGCTTCACCGATTTCCACCTACCCCTCCATTATCTTAAAGGGACAACCCATTTTTCCCTTTCAATTCTGTATCGCAAAGAAATAAACGACAATTTTTACACAAATATTGCCAACTGCACATAATACAAAACCCACAATCTAATTACCGCCTACATGTAGTCTATTCTTACAGCACATTGCTTATTGAATTATCTTAATCCCTAAATATGCAAATAAGTCTTGTAAAAACTTTAAAAATTACATTTCAGGAATTACATTGACAGGAATACTGACCTAAAACTCATAAAAATTTACCACCACTTTCCCCCCCCCAAAAAAAATCATGTGTTCCAGAATGTAATCTTACAAAACAAATATTTGATCTGAATTTTTTTCATTTTAGGACTTTCTGCTCCCATTAAAGAGCCATGCAATAAAATTTGTTTAAGTGCATTTGTGTGTCCCATTTAACCTTATTTTCAATTTTCAATTTTGCCATTTTGATGGGTATTCTGGTGCCTTTTTGGTATTTATGTGAATGCCTATCTCCATATTCATGAGCAAAATTGTGATGTTATTTCTGGCAAAAACCTCAATGTTACAGTTATTTCAGCACGAAAAGTTGCTAGAATTTTGGATATTTATTGCTCTAGTAATTCTTTGGTGATTCGTTGTTGTGTCAGTACATGGCAGTATAAGCCAATGAGCAAACTTTCTCAATTATCTTTTTAATGAGCAAAGTTTAGGTTCACAATTTGAACAGAAAACACCCAAACTGAATGGTGTCTTCCTGAAATGACATCACAGCAACAGCGCCCGCAGTTGTCCGGAAAAGCATGGACAATTTTAAATGTTAAGAAGCGCACTTTTCAATAAAATTAACCAAAAATGGAATGTCAAACAGTTTTCATCCATTCAAGCGGGGTAGAAAGTTCCTAGGAAAAAATTCATCGCATGGACCCCTTAAACTCGGTGGAGATGACGAGACAGATATCCTACAGCAGCGTGCTTATTACTAGCATTATTAATCAAAGCAAGACTGAGCAGCGCAGTGAATCCTTCTAACACTCGGCCTGCCGTCCACCCACACACTGCTGGCTGGGCTGGGTGATAGGCCTGGGATCTCATGTCAAAATCAAAAGATAGGCTCGGGATCGATTTGCCTGTTTATTTCGACTGTTTTAAACAACGGAAGGAACAAACCTCTCAACTATCCATACACTGTTACCTCCTGATTTATAATCCCAATTCTTTTCAAAATCTGTCTTTGATTATTTGAATTCTTACCAGGAACATGCAAATATTATTTGGACTTTGTTTCACGCATGCTGGCATGTATGTACATGTACATGTAGCTGCTATTATGCAGTGCACATATATTACCCGTTGTTATCTAAAATTTACGGTACACGTACCGTACATGTACCGTAAATTTTTATTTGTGTAGAGAATATGAATTTTTTGGTTTAGGTGATTAAAGGTAATAATACAACATTTGCAAACACCAAAAAAAAAAAAAACTACCAATTTATTACGAAATACCTTACTTGACTGTAAGTGAATAATAGTCTCAAGCATCCTGTGAAATCATGGCATCTGGTGTGCTGTCATTTCCAAGAAAAGTGAAATTTTCATATCAATTTCCAACGATGGTTGGCCGACCATCGTCGGAAAAGACTTTTTTTTTCACATACTAGCTGCCCCCACTTTATCTAATTTAGTTAGTTTTCTTCTTTTTTGGCAATTAGTTACACATCCGCAAACGGGTGCAAGCCAGCTAATCTGGTTCTTTGACTTGACAATTCCCCAATGTCTATAAACTGAAGTAGGGTCAGGGAACCAGACCACAAGAACAGCATTTTTTTCTTGGTTTTTTTTCCCAGCATCTATGAATACAAAACTTTAAGCAGGTCAGTGTATACAATATTGCTGTAAAACATTAACCTTAATCCATTAATTTCTGAATATAACAGCAAAAGCAAATGCTGTGTATTTCCTAACAGATGGTTACATTTCATTTTTAAAATATGCCTGTTTCTCCAGACAGCTTGAAATAGATCTGGACATAAAAATGTTACATGTATCTTTGGCAATTTGATTACCTGGTCACAACTGATGCTGAAAGCCAATATGCTACATTAGCATATGTGCAATGCAAGCCATTCGTGTGATACTGTATGTATGCTGCCTATAGCTGATACATATCCAACATATGGATGATATATTTAAGGGGAAGATACAACATTTGCAAACATCCCAAAACGAAATGATCAAATTATCAAGGAATACCTTACTGGATTGTTAGGGAATGACAGTCTCAAGCATCCTGTAAAATCGTGGCTCCTGGCGTGCTGTCATTTTCAAGAAAAATTGTATTTTTCCAACGCTGGTCAGCCGACCATCGTTGGAGAAAACTGGCTAGAAAAAAAGTTCTCCCTTTTTTTTTCTGTAGACATGTTATACCGGTAGTAGTGCTGCAGCCGAACCGCCGAACCGAACTAAAAATAGCCGAACTTGGCCTTCCGAACCGAACCTTACCCAAATGTCGGTTCGGAAGAGTTCGCAAGTATTTGTTGATAGCGCTAGGAATGCTAATGCTTGCAGTGAAAGGGCAAAGATAAAACGCACGGATGATTGAATTTACCGTGTTGACAAGTCATCGCATTCATCTTCATTATTTGCAGTACAGCGTTCAGCCTGTACAGTACCCTGTTTTCTTTAACGGAACTAGTTAATACCCCTTCATAGCTACATGTAAGTCGAAATCTAGGCTATTATGCTTAACTCATTCACAGTTTTCCTCATGGATGCATGAGACGTATCGTCTCATTCAAGACCTGCTAATATGTTCTTCATTCATATACAACCCGGCGGTGTTCCGTGTGAAATGTATCGCCTTGTTTCCCAATACCGTCTCCGATATATCACACCGCATCTTCCCTCACTGAAACCAGAAACCTCCATTTCTCTCCTTAATAGCTTTTAGTTTTACCTACTCCTGCGGTCCTTATCAACGCATGCAATCTCCAGGGGCAAGATCGCTAAATACTCCCGTCAAATAGCGAGGTCAAACGTCCGGGCATCGCTGCAATAATGGTGTCGGCGTTTGCAATAACACACTCATGGCTTGAAATTGAACTCGTCATTTTTTCAACAACTTGATTGGAGAGGGATTGAAGGTTAACCCCAGCCCTCCTCCTCCTCCCCCCCCCCCCTGGCCTTTTGGCTAGGAACCATCCTCAATCCTGCAAAATCCTCCAATTGCTACCTCGTAAAAATTTGATTCAGCCTCAATCCTCCACAATCATTTCTTGAGTTTGTTCAGGTGGAGAGGTGACCATTGCCTCAATCCTTCAAAATTTTCTAACAATCACTGAAATGGGTTGAGGCAGTGCCGATGACATTCAGAAGCAGTGCGGATGATATCGAGCATAATGCAGGGCTCCATTATGCATGACTGATCGTAACCAATTCTGGGTATACAGCCTATGAACTTGACACAATGCATCCTCAAAAATTGACATTTTTTGGTCATTCAGCCTCTATCCTTCCAAAATTCTCCAAACCACCTAGAGGACTTTGGAGAATTGAGGAGAGTTACAGTTAAAGTGGTGACCAATTTTCTACAAATGGCAAATATCACGAAAAATTTTTGTCAAGGGAAATAGAATTACATATTTTCTATATTTTAAGAAACATGAAAAAATACACGCACATAAAAATGTACAATCGGTACATTTTTCTTCTCCATGTGTCCTATGTATGTGCACACAAGTTTGTAAAATCCGTTTATTTCTGAAAATTGCAGCAAAAGCAAATGTTGTATATTAGTTAACCTTCCTTTTGTTTGCTCATAGTCCATAGTCAAAAATTCAATCCTGTGTATACGCAGGCTAGTCACTGACTGTCAGATCATATTTTCTATAGGCACTGTGACCATGCAGTCAAATTCCATCAACAGACAAAAGCAGGTGACTGGTAGGCACAGCTGGCTTATCAATCACCTACAGTCAAAGCATAGCTATATCAGCAGGTTTCATCACAGCCAGTCAATCCTGCTTTATGAAGGCAGGGAGCACTCAACTGTTAAAAGCAGTCACTTGATTTATTATGACTGCTGGCCACGCCCTGTTGAAATTGCCAGCCAGAGAGAGAGGGTTAAAAATGCGGTCACAATATATTAAAAAAAGAACAAAACAACCTAAAAACAAAAAAACCCAATCCGCTAGAAAAAAAGTTCTTTTTTAGAAAAAAAGTGTTTTTTTGTAGACATGTTATACCGGTAGTAGTGCTGCAGCCGAACTGCCGAACTGCCGAACCGAACTAAAAATAGCCGAACTTGGCCTTCCGAACCATTCAGCCTCTATCCTTCCAAAATTCTCCAAACCACCTAGAGGACTTTGGAGAATTGAGGAGAGTTACAGTTAAAGTGGTGACCAATTTTCTACAAATGGCAAATATCACGAAAAATTTTTGTCAAGGGAAATAGAATTACATATTTTCTATATTTTAAGAAACATGAAAAAATACACGCACATAAAAATGTACAATCGGTACATTTTTCTTCTCCATGTGTCCTATGTATGTGCACACAAGTTTGTAAGACATTTGAATGCCTAGCGTCCAATATTACGGGCAGTTCATACGTCATGCTACTGTGAAGGCAAAGCGAATTAGAAATCACGAAACATTTGCTGCGAAATTTGCCGGAGTTGAAATGTGTTCGACTTTTGCGAATTCGCAGCGCGAATACTTGCTGTGACATCATAACTTCGCATTTGCATTCACGTTCGCGTCGAGTATGAACCATTTACACATCAAAAAATAAACAAACCAATAACACAAGCAAAAGAAAAAGCAAATGAGGAATAATGTTTTGGCCAATTTGGGACTAGTACAGCCTAATAATCAATGTTTTTTTTTTTAAGTTGAACTGTATTGGGCAACAGTCAAGTGAATTTCCAATATCATACTGACAGAGTTATACCACAACAGCTTCGTCTTCGACAATTATTTTCTTCGTCTGACTGTTTTACCAATTTCAACACTCCAAACTTTCCTTTTGAACACTGGAGACCCGACAAATCGATAATGTGAACCACCGACACCCAGCTTTGCCCCAAAGCATCATGGGTATAAGCTGTCCGTGCAGAAAGGTGTTTGGGCCAGTAAATGCCAGGGAAGCTGCTCAAGCGGGTCCATGCCTGATAAGACACTTCTCATAAACTGGGCCGTCGAGTGCGTATCACGATCATCACGATCATCACGATCATCCAAACAGGATGTTGTGAGCTCAGGTCTGCACAAATGTCCTCCGTTAAAGTTGTGTCATATCGCAGGGATATGTTCAGATAAAGACCATTTTAAAATACCAGAATGACAAGAGCGAATCACATCAATCAAAACGATGCAGTGTTTACACGTACATGAGCAAGTGAGCAGATTTCATTGGTAAAAGTTGAGTTGTATTGCTGTTCAGCGATAAGGAACTTTACAAAATACCACTAAAGCCATGTGTGCATCACTAGAGGGAGGGGGGGGGGGGGTGGGGACACATCACTAGAGGGAGGGGGTGGGGACACATCACTAGAGGGAGGGGGGTGGGAACACATCACTAGAGGGAAGGGGGTGGGGACACATCACTAGAGGGAGGGGGGTGGGAACACATCACTAGAGGGAGGGGGGTGGGGACACATCACTAGAGGGAGAGGGGGTGTTGCAATTACCCACATTAATATTCTTGTTTGGCAAACTTGTTGTCCTGTTGGTAAAATGTTGTGCTTCTTTGCGTGTATGCTGCCGTGAATAATCGTCCACTTTGAACAGTGCCCCAATAGTCAGGTGATATATCCCCCCTCCCTTGATTGGGAAAAAAACTCCTCATTACTTCCACTTTTTGAAAGAAAATTACCCATTTGGAATCCCCCCCCCACCAAAACCTTGATATGCTACTGCATCGTATAGTGTAAGTCATTTTTGCGACGGTGTATATCATGCTCACGTGCATGCCGCATGCGTTCTTTAAGACGAGACGCGCACACATCTTCATAATCCTATTGGTCGAACGAGGCAGGAGTGTGCGTATACTACCTCAGCGCAACTTACGCAAGCCTTAGTGCCACCACAGAAAATGGCTGTTGCAGAGTTAGTCTATATGAGCTATCCTACAACTGTTGTTGGTTGAAGTTGCGTCGTGTCACTAGCAATTAGGAACAAGTCGAGGCATGTATCATGCTACCCCAAATATAAGGTTATGGCTGATCACTCGCCGACAGATGGCAATAACACATACATGTACTTATATTGAAGCTGCCAAATCCACTTCCCACATAGTTCCCACAGAGATCTTAAAGGGACACTGGGTCCTGGAACAGCCCAATTGGGCTACAAAACGCGCTTTGAACGAGATGATGTTAATCGGAAATAACATTTAAAAGTAGGATATAAACATCCACACAACTATCCTTTCAAAACTGGGTGTTTTTTGTGTTATTCCTGTATTATGCGTGCGAGAACGAATTTCGGGGTCCACTTTTGCGACCCCATAAATTCGAGCTGTTTGGATGCTAGTTGTGATTTCATTCGTAAAGTGTTCGCCTTTTTGGACGTTGAAGAAACCACTTTTTTTGCATTGGTGATTGGTCACCGCTGTTCCCGAAACACACAATGTGTATATCGTACACTGTGAACAACACGAAAAACGTATTCATACTCCGTCGTGTCCGATGTAAACAAGCAGGTTTTTTTCCGTCTTTTCTCAGGAACGGTAAGACATTAGGTTGGTTTCCTTACAACCAGATGTTTGAAATAGGCTAAGTAAACAATCCAAAACATGAAATTTTCGGGGATTTCAGGACCTAGTGCCCCTTTTCCAGGGGATTTCCAGGACAAAATGAGGGCTTTCTATGACCAATTCCTAGCTGTTTTGGCATCTTAGGAGCTTACTTACATGTTGTATAATACACCGGAGAGTCATCACACTGAAAAATAAAGGTCTGTGCACCATGTGTTAAAATTATCATCACCAAGATGGCCGCCACTTCCCCCTCACAGCCATCCGATCATCATCCTCCTACTCTGTCATGTTTCTCAAGTGTCACCAAACACTTATTAGGCATCTTGTCACCATCTTCTTAGCTCGAGTACAGCATACATGCTTAAAAGATGAAGTGCAATGAACTGGGGTGCAAACCGGAAGACTGCCATATCCAAATATTATGCATCATGTCGGATGATCAGTCTGTGACTTGTCCATGACTTTTTTCTTGGAATATCAACTTTCCATGACTCTTTGTAAACTTTCAAACTTCCATGGCTTTCCATGATAGCTTAACTGGGCATTACTGACTGAAATCCCTGAAAATTTTATGTTTTGGATTGTTTACTTATCCTATTTCAAAGGTCTGGTTGAAAGGAAACTAACTGTTCCCGAGAAAAGACGGGAAAAACCTGGTTGTTTACATCGGACGCGGCAGACATTTTGCGGCATACGCATACGTATTTCCAGCCGTGTCTACTCAATGTACGGTACACGTTGAATGTGTGTCACATAATACAAACAGCAACAATACACAAATGTTGTTTCTCGTACGTCTCCAGAATGCGATGAACTGTGCGGTAGGATTCACACTAGCACCCAGCAGTTTGATTTTTGAGAGTCAAAATTTTGACCCCCGAAATTCGTTCTCGCATGGTTCTCGCAAGGATAACACAAAAACGCCCAGTTTTTAAAGGATGGTTGTGTGGATGTTTATATCCTTCTTTTAAATGCTCTTTCCAATTAACATCGTTTCATTTAAAACACATTTTGTAGCCCAATTGGGTACAATCCAGGACGTAAAATATATCCCTTTAAACTATAGGATTCTCCCGGATTTTCCCATGATTCAGGTATGCAACTGGGAATTTAGAAAAAAAACGAGGAAACTCCAAACCACACAAGACTTTGTACAGTCTTTTTTCAATTTGTAATGGCATTCATGAGAAGTAATAAAACGAGGAAATCAGCGGATCCATGAAAAGTTGCATACCTGAAGATTGCGGGAACCCTGGGGTGCGTTTTGGCGGTCATAACCAAAAACTGGTTCTGTTGTTTCTCTTTAATAGTTAATTATTTTTGGGGTTTGAGTATTGCATTATCGTCAGTAATTCTCGTCCTTTTAAAATTCCCGAAGAAATTCACCTACAAGAAACAACCGAACCAATTCTTGGTTATGACCGCCAAAACGCACCCCTGGCTGTGTTCATACCACCACCGCCCTTGGACTCATTTCACAGGAACTAATCACATTGCTTCTAAGACGGACTTACCATGTTGTGAACTCTACCCGACACCACGACCAGACACCAGGCAATCAGCAGCCGCAGGACGTATTGGAGGGGGCCTGGCCGGGATCCGTGGGCGTGATGGTGGTGGCCGGTCGCATGCTCTGATCCGTGTCGATGCTCTCCGACATCTTGTCGCAGATGATATCTACCAGTCGCTCAAACGTCTGCTTGACGTTGATGTTCTCCTTGGCACTCGTCTCAAAGAATTCCAACCCTGAAAGGGAGGAAAATTATTTAAAAAGTTGAAATTATTAAAGTTAATCACTAAAATTTACCCTATGTTGTATTGAACTTTCTCTGGAGTACTCACAAGAATACCTGTGCACTTACTTACACTCATGCTAATTGCAAGTACTCCTACTCGTACAGGGCGAGTACAAAACAAGGAAACCCAAATGGCCCCCCCCTTTTTTTAAAAAGAAGTTCTGCATGTAGCATTTTCTTGATCTAGGATGTGAAAGCCCGATTAATAAGCTTTATTTTAGTTAAAGAATCATTCATATCGCTCATGTACGTTTCCAGTTTGGACTTTTAAACACAAATACAATTTGAAAATTTTGTTCATGGATCACAATAATGGTAAGTGATATTTCAGCGAAACGAAAACAATTCACTTATTAAAAAAAACACATCAGAACACTCTCATAACCATGATAAGTGGCCGTTATCATATTTATGCACCTTTTGCTCCCAATGTTAAAACAACATGCTTTATAAGGCCAAAAAAAAAAATATTTGGTCTCTGGTCAGACCAAAGTTCCGGAATTGATGCGGCCACGCGGCTTTTTTTTTTTTTTTTTTTCTTTTTTTTTTCTTCTTCAAGCTTGGATTGTACAGACAAGGTGGGGTACTATTTTGCTTTTTTGGTGTCCTCATGTACATATTGGTGTCCTCCATAATTTGCCTTGGTGCTTTCGATCATTTGCCTTGGTGCAATTTCCCATTCCTTGGTGCTCTTTGGTAAAAAAATTTGAGGAGGTGCGGAAATAGAGGGCGCTGTTGGAGCTACCGCGGAACATTTTGGAAAAAAAAAAGATGGACGCGCATGATTAAAATCGACGCGCGCGCTGACCAGAGACCGACTTATTTTTTTTTTTGGCCTAATGTCAAGAGTTTCTAGTCTTGCCCTGCCTTCTACTTGGCTACCCGGAGACTAATGCGATTATTCTGATATCGTTTTCATGATACGACATGGTTTCATTTTACTGAAATATCACGTACCTTAAATGTGATCCGTGGACAAATTATATTGAAACTGTGTTTGTGTTCATAATTCCGTAACCGGAAAAGTACACGAGTGATTTGAATGATTCTTTTACTAAAAGAAAGCTTATTAATTGGGCTTTCATATCCTAGATCTGAAAAGTGCTACATGCAGAACTTCTTTTAAAAAATAGGGGGTGCCATTTGGGTTTATACACAGGCCGATATTAATTTGTCTGTGTCTCATTCAAAAGAGAATAACTTCTGTATCGCTAGAAAAATAGCACTTTAGTAAAGGAATGTACCGTATTTTTTGGGGATGAAACTCGAAAATAGCACAAGGAATGATCTTTAAACTTCTCAGCAATTTTGTAAATGTATTTTTACTTTCTCAGCCTTTCTCAGCCATCTCAACCTTAATCCAAAAAAATCTGGTTGTTGATCGGCACGCTGTCCTTTAAGTGGCTACCTCTAGCTTTTTTTTTTTTAGAGATGAGTTTCCAGATTATTGGCGAGATGTTCCAGTTTTGCCAATCATGTGCTACAATCATGATTTCAAACTCGGATTTCAGGTAACCGACCTCCCCAGGGCAAGACGCGGGAGTAAGACAAGAGTTATGATTTCCCGTCTGATTAAGAAATGGAAAATGAAATGTGAAGCACAGCTGCCATTCGCGTGAACAGGTACATGTACGCCACCTGAGAACATGTTGTTCGCTGAACGCAGTGATGCAGATGTCCTAGGGGCATCAATATCTGTGGCGTGGCCAATTTTGCTGGTCTGCTCGGAATATAGAAATACGGGTGCTAGCTCTGAACACTCAAATATGAATGGAACTCGAGTGGTTTCCATTTCAGGTTTCTAATCTTTCAGTTAGAAATTATTCCTTTTTTTTTTCAACAGATCACGAAGAAACAGTAACCCAACAGCGCCCACATACGCATAAAAAAATTATATTAAAACAGTCATACTTATGTGTTTCTGTACAAAAAGAGTTCAAATGACGTGCACGAGCTGGTTCACGGTTCACTGTCCTCAACCCCCCCCCCCCCTAAGCTTCCCCCCTCCCCCCGATATCCTGTGGAGGGTCAGCCCGCAAAGTTTGAGAGGACATTGTCACTTTTGCCCCTCCTTTTTCTCAGATTTCCCTCGCTTGGCGTGATAAGAAGATAGCCCGTGATTCGAGCATCAGAGATTGACCACCAAAAAAAATAAGCCGTACAATATGATATGGCCTGTATTCAAATGGATTCCATTGTAGTCGATACTCCTTCGCGGTTCTGTGTGGGAGGCAATCATACAAGGCGAAAATATGGAAAGATGGCACTCGACGATCAATTTCCCACTCAAATTTACCCTGACACGGGTGTCACGTTCACTCAAACCCTCTGTGGGTGCGTTGGGAACAAAAGGCTGAATTTTTTACCCTTTTTTGAGTGTCACCTCCCCCCCCCCCCCACGAGAAATTTTGTTTGCTATTCCTAGAAAGGTTAACGTGGGTGAATTAGGTCCTTCGTGGACTGCCACGACCTATCATTGGATATAATCCTACTTGACAGAGTTGTGCGCAGGGGAATTGAAAGGCCCTTGAGTAAAGTCACGGTTTTCAGTTCTGTCATTCACTTACTAGAGTCAATTTTTCATGAAAACTTTCATCGTTAATTAGCATGAAGGAGATTACATTTATTATGGCACTCTCCATCATTTTTATTACAAAAAGTCTATAAAAAAAGAAGAATTTCCTAAAATACATACATACATGTGTGTGTTCAAGGAAGAATAACTGACAACATCACTTTTGAAAAAAAAAGGGAAAAATCACAAGATGAAAAAATAATCTTCTTGATATAACATTTTAACAGCATACAGGATCATGTGATTTTCATGCATTTTGCTCGTTTCCAAAAATAACACCACCCAAAATCCAAAGAAAGATGTTTAGAACCTACAGTGTAAAACCTGTTGAAGTTTCAGCTCGGTATTTTGGAATCGACGCACACGCATATCAAAGCCCAGGATTCACGAATCGTTCCCGCATGTAGTGACATACCGTATACGGCCAATAAGCCAATTGCAAGTGGCCTATTCCCTTTGGCATTTAAATTTGAAAAATGTCTGGTACACTGACTTGCTCAGAATGCTTGGCTGACATTTTAACTTTGAATTCTCCAGACCAAAGACACTGTTGCTAATCACATGATTTGGGGCAAGGTCTTGCATAGTTACGTAAGAGACGCTCAGCATCAATACATTGTTCACAATGGGTGAGAATGGCACAAAGACACCAGACCATGCCGGAGCTGGGGTTGCTAGCATAAGGCTTGCCCCGAATCGCGTGATATAGTAACAGTCTCTTTGGTCGGCAGAATGCAAGTTAAAACGTGCAAAGCATTGGGTTAAGTCAGCATTCCAGATTTTATTCAAATTTAACTCGCAAATGGCTAATTACAGACTTGATTTCAAGTCTCGGTTTGAACCTGCGACCTCCGGATTACAGTTCTGGAGATTGCCGGATCAAACCCCGCTCCAGTCAATTTGTTTGTTCCACTTTCAAAATTATTATAATGCACCTAGTCATTTTTCCCTCATTTAAAAAAAAAAAAATTCTACGTGGTTGCAACTTACATTATCATTATTGCACCCTACACATTTTAAATTTTCTATTCTTTGTGAAACGGTTTTCCCAACAAAATTGCCAAACTTTTGAACTCCTAAAAAAAATAGCCTTAATTATTAGCTTAAATAATTGTATTGCTCCCCGCCACTACCCCTAAAAAGGCGAGTCAGTCAGGTCATATCGCAGTCGTACGTACAGCTCCGTTATCACAGAAGCACACCTTCGAAAAACCCTGCGAGTGTCGTAATGCTACACTGGGCAAAGACGAAGAACAAACATGCAAATATCAGGCCCCTGCGCCCACCCTACCCTGCATTCCAGACTTATCAATGCACTTATCATGCCCACTGATGCCCTTACACTCCCATCTCTGAAATTGCTCGGCAACGTCACGCCCCAATTATTTATTTTTCCCCAGTGGCAAGGGACTCCTTTTTTTCCTTTTAGATAAGTGCACATGTATGTGCTGGCTGTTCAAGTATGATATCATGGCCAACAGAAGGAGGTTTTTTTTTGGAATGGTTATCGATTGAATTGCCAAGAACAGGAGAATATTGAACCCTAACCCTGCTGAATACAACAGGATCCAACTATGTCACATATACCCGATGGAGCCTGTTGGATTGAGCAGTAAACCCATTGTGTACATTCCTCATGAAAATGTTGGATTCAGCAGGCAACTGAACCGCATTATAACGCCATGTTGAACTCCGTTGGATTCAGCAGAAAACTGAAAATGAGGCACAGTGGATTGAACGGGAAAGTCCGGTTGGACTCTGTTGGATTTAGCAGGGTAGTCCTGAGCAAGTACTAGTATAGGGGGTTATTACAAGGAATTTATAACTTTGTTACTGATGACCAATTTGAAATGACTTTTAACTCAAATGCATTTTTAAATCAGCCATTTGTGTGAATTGTTCCTATAGCCAGGAACATTTGATGAGTTTCAGAATGACAAAAAAAGGGAGAACAAATATGGCCGCTGTGTTCTTGTATTTCCCATGCTCTTTTTGTATTTCATACTGAAACATAGATTCCTTTTCTAAATTGCTATTTTTGATAGCAATACGAAAGTTATTCACTTTTGAATGTGACATCGATTGAAAAAATATGCCCATGTTTTGTTAAGGGAATAAATGTGAGCATTTAATCACTCTGTTTAAAGACTGCTTGGAGTCTGGGTGCTGATGATTAACTGAGACGAAGGCGAGGATTTCTAGGAGTCCAAATTTCATGTGACACTCAATAGTGTTTAAGACCAGCTAGCCATGTCTTTATCATTTGTTTAAGACCGGCCACGTGACGGCTCTCGACCGTTAGGAATGGGTAAACTGTCTGAGGTATTTATGAATATTGAATGATTACTTTACAAAGTTTCAATTACTTGCGGCCCAACAATGATTATAAGTCCTTCCAGGGTATGGTGGTTCCCACCCCACAATCAGTATCAAAAGTATACAAACCGAGAACCATATATTCGCCAAAATATTGTTTAAATGTGCACAACTAGGGTTGCAGATGCAGAAGGAGTTTTGGGGGTTGGAATAAAACATACAAATTGAAAATTCATTAAGAGAAAAAAGGTGTTGAAGATTTTGAATTCAGAAATGTTAATTTTCGATTTTGTTACGCTAAATTAGGTTCACTATGAATAGAGGCAAGTCCATTACCAAAATGAATCAGAATATGAACAAAATGAAACCACAAAATTAAGTGCACGGTAGAGATCTGCATAATTCAAAGCCTCTTTCAAATGGATGAAGCAGACAGCATTCAATCCCCACTTTAAAGAAATGCACATTATTTCTAGCGAGAAGAAATCCAGTAGCAATCCAATTAGGGTACCCTTATCCGTCCATGGATTGGATTTTTTGTGGGGTGGGCACATCAGGAATAATCAGACCACACACTCGATTGGATCCGGAGGTTTACAGACCGCAAGATGATTCACATTGGTGAGATACACCAGGCAGTAGTATGCTTAATGCATGATATTTTTTTTACCGGGAGTAACAATCCAATACTGAAATCTGGGTTATTGGGTAGGTCAAACTCAGGATTGGATTAAAGGCATCACTTAAGATAAGATCCCACAAAATTGAGTAGGGCTATCTCTACTCAAAAGCAAAATAAAAAAAATAAATTTTTTTTTTCACGTGCCAGGCATGACTTCAGCGGACGATTAAATTGGGGCATACAACAAAGGCGGTTTGTGATATAACTAAGCCTCTCCATAAACCTCACACATCTTTGGCCTTTTACAAAAAAATGTGACACACAGACATCAGACAGCAGACAGACAGACAGACAATAGACAGACATCAGACAGACTGCATAGGATCTTTTAATATGGGATGTAAAATGTAAATGGAGCATGTACACTGCACATGTATATCTAGGCAAAAATTCAACGGGGAGTGTGATGGCATATTCACTTTAACATTCTAAGAACTTTGTCAAATGCAGCGGCGTAGCTATCATGATGAGCTGGAATAACATAAAAATCCCTTTTTCCACGATTTTGTGAATTTAAAAAAAAAAAAAAAAACCCTTTTTTTGCGAGTTGCTGTTCATTGCCACGTCCCTTGGAAAGCGAATAGTGGTAATTATTGCGATGTAATGTAGCCACGATTTACGTTTTGAACAGCGCCCCCTATGGGAAGATGGTGTGATTTTACGAAGGGTGGGTGTCCGGTGAAAAAAACCTGTCTACCTTTCAGCACAGATGAAAGTTTTTGGTGCCCCTCCATTGTAACCTCTAGCCCCCCCCCCCCCCACATGTTCCCCTAGAATGAGAATCCTCAGGCTACGCCGCTGGTCAAATGCCCATGTATTTTCCCCAAAAGTAACTACATGATACGGTACTGAATAAAACTCTCTAAAAGGAGGTTAACATATGCTAGGATGTTGCCCATGTATAAGCAACACCACTTGGAGAACTGATGACTGATTGCAAATGAAATATTCATGTCAGTCTGGTGTATATTGCAAGGTGTGTATGGTTACGTTCCCATGGCATCCTAGTGGAATGACAAATGACGGACATAAACTGACATGCTCCCCCGGATGTATCAAATAATTACTGCACTAGCGTCCAACACGAATCAAACTGGAAAGTGCATGTGTCCACACATACCGGTACTAAATCTAAACTGGCTTGGTCAGGTTGTGTTACGAGATTTTTTTCTTGCAAAATGCATGAGCTGTTACTCATGTATACTGCATTCAACCATGGTTTACGCCGCTCTTGCGTACCCAGGAAATTTCAAAGTAGATTTTTTTTGTTACGTTAATGTAATTTATGCACTGACAAAGAGTAGTCTCGAGGAGAAAGCAAGGGCTGATGAAAGGACAAAAGAACTTTTTTTGAAGCAACAAAATATATAATGAACACGTTTTCTGAAACGGTTAAGTTGACAAATGATGATTCATGATTATTCAATTTTTGTACAATATACATTTTGGCCAAGCAAATGTGCTTTCAGTTTGGGCAAATTTGCAAACTCGCCATAGCATGACCATTATTATTCGTTCCTTGCCTTTTAAATCATCAGCATTAATTTTCTATTTTCATTATTTTTTTTTTGGAAGGGGGGGGGGGGGGCGTACAGATTGAGACAAGAAAATACCCAGACATCTAATGCCACATTATGTAACAGTAAACACTTTAAGGTAATCTGAAGAAAAAACAATCAATTTAGTGGACAATTGAGTGAGAACTCATCTTTTCAATGACAATTTCACTCTAAAAAACGTCTGGTCCCTAATTTCCAGTCGATGTTTCCGGTGAATGAAGTAAATTTTCAGAGCATGAAATATTTCCAGAACATTTCATTTCCAAAAGGCTGCAGCCTTCCTGAATGAAGTTAAGATTTGTGGAACTCTTTGTTTGGCAAATTGTATGTATACTGGTACCAGGATATAAATCTAATTCATAAACAAATCCACAGTGGTTCAAACCTTGTGACTATGAAACTACAAGGTACAGATTGTGACGATGTCATGTGCTCAACTACAAATTACGAACACTGTTTGTAGATATAGGAAATCTACACATAGCTGAGATATTTAAAGGTACAGTCCATCATTTGTAATTTGTGCATTTTGTTCGTTTGAAGCAACAAACATGCTCAAAATCTAAAGAAGGGTGCTGAACAACTATGAAGTTTCAGCTCAGCTTCAGCTGTATAGGCCTATTCCAAGAAAAACAGCATTCTAGGATCTCGATTTCAAATCAAAAGTTGCTGAATCATGTTTTGAATTGGGCCTGAATTCAGCGACACGTTCTCACTGAGCCGATTGCAGCTACGCGATGTCGCGCACCGATCTGACAAATTATAGCAACCGCGCGCGCATGTGCGTTGTGCCAACGCTTGCGTGCGCTTCGCCGAATAAAAAAACGAACGACTAACGGAAATTTCCAGATGCACTGTTGGAAAGGCCTTCATTCGTTGATTTCTTCAAAAGTACAGCTTGCCAGAAAGAAAATTCACAGGGAGTTTAGTCCCCTTACTATCTTTGAACCAAGTATGTCTTTCAACAATACTTACGTCAGTTACTTTTTGGATAGCTGCAAATGATTGACTGTAGCTTTAATTGAGAACCATGTAGAGACATTTTCCCCCTTTTTTTCATTAAATATATATCGTAAAATGTAGACAAAAAAAATTCTACAAATTTTCAGTATGTCACAAGATTTCTGTGAATGCAATTTTATGACGGTGAGTACACAGCTCAAACAGACAAAAATGCTGGCACATCTTATTAAATACACATACAGTACGTGTCGGTCTACTGCACAATGTAAATGTACATTGAACTTTAATAAACATAGTGCTTATCTATGAAGACTGTAATAGTTTTTGTATATTTGCTTACACATGTAGATTAAAAAGTACAATGTACATCATACCAGCTGTTCAGATATTCGTCAAAGAAACTGACGAAAAACAAAATTTCACGGGATATTTCAGACGCAAGTCATTGGAAGCAATGAAGCTTTGCAATTGTGATGTCGCAGCAAATTTTCGGGCTGCGAGCTCGCAAGAGTTGAGCACACTTTAACCACGGCAAATTTTTGCAGCAAATCGTTTTTGTGACTTCAATTTCTGTATTTGCATGACGTATGAACTGGTGTAGCATCAATATAGGACTCCAAGTAACACCGACTCATTGGCAGTATTGTGCATGCCTAGGTGATGATAATTGGTAGAGTGCTTAGCCAATTAATAGGGTAAAGGAGTCCGATTTTCATATGACACCGGCCTTCAGAAGAATAAAACATGATTCAAATAACGACCACCCACTGGCGCATTCCCAAAGGGCAGGAACATTTCCCCAAAGATGGCAGCTGCATGTATCACTTTTAAATACATTTGATGACAAAGAGAATGATTGATTTTTATTTTTAAGTACCAAAGCAATTCATCTCCCAAAGCGAAAAAGAAAAAAAAATGTGGCGATCGAGCTACTAATGGCTTCAGGCAACGATCCGGCTCGCAAATGGCCATGGATGAGACAGTCGATGCGCAAGAATTGAAATGACTGATCAACTTGAACTTGTCATATGTTAAGGACATGTGTACTGTATGCGTATGAAAGCCAGAAGTTATCGTTCCTTGTCATTCAGAACGGAGTGTATATGCACATCAACATTTGAAAAAGACTTTCTCTTAGATTGAAGATTCTGTCTTTTCGAACAAAAATTCCTTCCGTGCATAACTCAGGACAAGATGATTTGGAGTGATATACTCATGCGATCTAATATATTGTGTTTTTTTTCACTCTGATTTTCACTAGAGTGATTCTTTTTCATAGTAATTTGATCTAATACCAGAGCGATTTTCACTCGGAATTTTGAGGCATTTTGGCAAAATGAGACAGAACTGGGCACAAACCGTAGTGGAGAAAATGCCACCCCAAAAGAAAAAAAATGATGCGGATTTTTTTTTTGAATTTCAGGTTTTGATATTTGTAACTTTGAAATTCTTGCAACTTTTGATGCTGAATAGCTACAATATTGAGATTTTCTGCCTGAACTGACATCACACTTTTGCTCATGAATATGGAATTTCGCATTAGCATAAAAACCAAAAAGGTACCGAAACACCCTTGGAAATGGCAAAACGAAGCTTGAAAATAAAGTTAAACGGGACACAAAGGTGCATTTTCAAGGACTGCATTAAAAAAAATTACATTGCATATTGAGCCCTTTAAATTTTAACGCAGTTAGCTGGCTTTGTTTCATGACCCATATTGCAACACGGACGCATGTGGCAGGCAATAAATCACATGACAGCCTGCAAATATCTGCAGGCAGCACGAATGAAATCTCCACAGCTCTCTAACTCACAAAACCTCAAATTGATGAATTCAAGATTTTCAAATCATGTGCCTTCTGAATTTGTTCAGGTTGAATCAAGTAAATGGGAAAAAATATCAAAATGCCTGTGCCTTGGGGGAAAAAAAACCACATTGAGGAAACATCAAGAGAGTGCCAGTTTGCAAATTATAATTTGTGATGGGATCAAGCTAAATGAGTTGTTTGTCAGGAATTATTATGTGGAGATTCAGGCCAAAATAGGGCCACTTCATCACATCGCTTCATCACATCTCTTGGTGTTCCGACTCCCATAATTTTTGAACTAAAGATGGTATCAGCATGCGGTTTTCACAGCAGTAATGCTGAGATTGTGCTCTTTTGAAATCTGTAATAACATTTTTTTTTTTGACCAGGGTCGACAAACGACTCATGTAGCTTGATCACATCACATTTGTGTTCTTTCGTTTGCAGATTCAACAAACTCTTCAGTCTCCTGACGACGGGCAGAGCATACTTTTCAAAACGTTGAGTTCCCCCAGTTCTTTTCAGAACATCACAAACTCACAAAAGAGATTTGTCACATGGTGCTACCTTAAATCTTTATCTCATCAAACTTTTGCCAGCTCGGTAGCCTTTAATGCAATGTTTACTCAATCGGCCATAATGTGTACATACTTTGTAAGGAACAAAATACACATTGTGGAGCCCCGTTAATTTTAGAAGCCGGAGAATAAACATCCGGGGGAATATTTACTGGGGAAAAAAAACACTCATCAGTCGAGTAGGGACAGGAAAATAAATCCCATCGTGGCAATCCGAAAATGAAATAAAAACAAAGGAGAGACGGCATATTGGCAAGGGAGGAAATCCCGGACCAATTTCATGGCTCTGCTTACTGTTAGCGGAAAATCCCAGCTTACTGTACGATACAATTCTGTGCTTACGTTTAGCGTATTTCATGGGTTAGCAAGGAAGTTTGGTTTATGTGCATTCATACATCCCCTGAGGATTCTCTAAGTTATGTGGTTAGCGCAGAACGTCCCTGCTAACACAGTAAGCTGAGAATTGTGATTGTAAGCGCAGAATTCTGTGGTTAGCAGGGCCATGAAACTACAATCCGGCCAAAATGGTTGGGACACTTCCTGAGCCTGCCACGGTCACCCACTCCGATCCCCCGCTCCCCTGGTCAATGTTGTTCTCTCCAGCTGATGGAGCACACACCGCGCAATGAGAGACAACATGGAACGGGGACCGGGGGGTTGGGGGCCCAGCGAGATTTGGCCAGGATTGTAGGCCCTGGTTAGGATACGAAGTCTTACCGAGTTGGTCGGCCAACGATTTCCCTTTATCGGTGGCGATGACTCTCTCGTCCTCCATGTCGCATTTGTTGCCCACCAGGATGACTTGCGCGTTGTCCCACGAGTACGTCTTGATTTGCGTACACCTGTCGGTAACGAGAAAAAAACCTCGACTAATAACTACGGTCTATGGGCTCATGTATCCCCTCTATTTTAAATTTCTTATTTTATGTAAATTCAACATAAATGTACCATATTATAATAACATCGGAGTCTTATATAGCGCACATATCTACCAACTATTAGGTACTCAAGGCGCTGGAGATATGTCTATTTTTAAAGAAAGGTAAATAAAGTTTATGAGAAATATGAGACCCATTATGTAGCACCTTATAAGGGTTTACAAGGTGCTGCGGCGCATATTGCAGCCACTGCAACAAACACCAGGGCAAACCCTTCTCTTATCGATAAGTGTTACTGGGTTCTTTAACGTGCATTACACAACACACGGGACCTACGGCTTTACGCCCCATACGAAGGACGAAGCAATAATGGTAAAGTGCCTTGCTCAAGAGCACATTATGAATATATTGGAGAGGAAATGAGTATTTTTGAGAAGGCATGGACGAATAATCTCGAAAACACGTACTGCACGTTGTGAATAACACCACCAAGTACACAATATAAATCCATTTCTAGCCAATTGCGGTATCGAATCAGGATACAGGAAGAAGGTTTTCAATCCAGGGCTTACTATTGGAAACGTGGTTGGAAATAAAGTAAGCACTGGGGACGAGGTTGGATCTTCCCTACCTTTCAACAAAATGATAGGAAGTGGCTTGTTTTTAGGGTGTTCTGATGAAAACCATTTGATTGGCCATTGCATGCCCGACTTACCAATCCTGAACGCTCTGAAACGACTCCTCATTTGTGACGTCGTACATTAGGATGAAGCCCATGGCACCTCTGTAGTATGCTGTTGTGATGGTTCGGTATCTTTCCTGTCCCGCTGTGTCCTACAATGCACAGAAAGAAAGGGTTCAAATATTTAAATAAGGAATGATTATGGGCTCCGTGCGACACCAAAAGAGGGCGCCCTTTCACCTAGCAACTCCGTCACATGGGCGGGACATTTAGCTGGTTGACGCGCACCGTTTCTTGTGTGTGACGCACATACACCAGGGGATTTGTACTATGTACACACAGTGGTACGGCCGTGCGTCGCGGCAAAATTGCAGTCAGGCAAGATGGCCTCTCTCGGCTGTCACCCCCAACTGTTCCTTCTTTGCCCGTGAGGGGGTACTTGTGAACGGAGCGGATATACAACCGTAACTCCCGGTGTGAAATTTTGCAAGGGGCCTGTCTTGGATCTGCAAAACCCTGCCACTGCTTTTTTGTGTCCTCATTGTACATTGGTGTCCTCCATAATTTGCCTTGGTGCCCTTTATCATTTGCCTTGGTGCAATTTCCCCATTCCTTGGTGCTCCTTGGTACACAAATTTAAAGAGGCGCGGCAATAGAGGGTGCTGTTGTAGCTTTCGTGTTAATTTGAAGAAAAAAAAAGGTTGACGCGCATGATTAAAATCAACGTGCGCGCTGATTAGAGACCGAGTCTTTTTTTTTTTTGGCCTAAACTCAGATTTTTATTAAAATTTCCAAAAAAATTACTTGTATAGAATCCAAAGCAGTAACAGCAATTAGATAATAATTAACAAAATGTCAAAATTGTGTACTCTACATAGCCAATGAAATAATAAAATATTTTATCATTTGATGTAATCTCACACTGCCACAGCACACTGCCACAGCAGGTCATACTTCAACCAGTCAATAAATTATCCTCACGCACGTCAATTTCTTTTACGATGCAAGACAATGGGAGGAAAGTGGGGGGGGGGGGGAGGGGAGTTGCGAGAGACAAGAAGAAGAGGGAAAACAGATCATTATTAATTAACTGTAAGCGTCAGTCTTTCCCGGGTGTTCGTCGAAGCGTGAGGTAATTTTATCTGCCGTCTACGCTGGATAACGATCTCCGCGATTCGTGCGGAGGTTGGCTAGCTCTGGAGGTTTTTTAATCGTTGAGGAGCAGTATCTTTAAAGGGAATGTACATCATTGGTTTTTGCTGTAATTCTCAGAAATGAACTATTTTAAGGGTTACTATGATCGATCAAATATTGTTCCACTGATATGTTTGAAGTTTTGTGTTCGAAAATGCTGGAAAACCAAGAAAAACACAAATGGTGGAGTAGTCTGGTTCCCTGACTCCACTAAAGATAAAATGGATCAATTTATAGGTGCCAGAAATTTGTAAGGTAAGGGAACCAGTCTAGCTGGCCTGCACCTGTTCATGAACATGTAACCAATAGCAAACAAAATTTGGACTGACAAAAATGGTGAAGTTAGAGCAGTAGTTGAAAAATAGTTAGGTTTTTCAACGGTGGTCGGCCGACCACTGTTGGAAATTTATACAAAAATACAGTTTTCTTGAAAATGACTTCACACCAGGTGCTTTAATTTTACAGGATGCTTTAGACTGTCATTTACCAACATCCTAGTATTAGGTATTTCATAAAAACTTGGTAATTTTATTTTTCGATGTTTGCAAATGTTGTATATTTCCTTTAAAACATCCCCCTTAATTGCTGTTTGGGTGACATATATATTTGGTGTGGTCGGCAGTTTATGACTCTTCATGTCTGTGCCATGTCTGGGTACAGTACAATGTGTGTATGGATAATTGAGACGAGAAATACATTTCGGCTGTTACCCTTGAATTAAAAATTCAGCAAATTTCTGCGATCCCATGAAAATGACATAAAAGAAACAGTTTTATGGTCGCAAATGTCTGGATAGCCAGTTAATTTTAATGTGTATATCTACATGTAAATGTACATCATTACCACAGTGTTATGCCAAAAAAAAAAGTCTCCGGTTTCTGGTATGCGCGCGCGTCGTCGTAGCCATGCGGGTCGGCAAAATGAAAAAGTTTTTTTTTTTCAATGAAAGACGATGTCTCAAAACCGCCAAACTCACTGGTTTGACTGGAATCCTGCCAGATTGGGTTATGGTCAAGAATAAGCTTCATGTGGCCTCTCTGGACTCCCATATATTTGCACTAAGTTTAGTCGGGCACCATTTGCAGTCATCAGCCGACATTTGAAGCAAAAAAATCAGGTAAAAAAAAAAAAAAAAGCCGCGTCGCCGCACCACTTTTTTGGCAAGCTCCATACCAGAAACCGGAGACTTTTTTTGGGGGGGCCTTAGGATACAGGCACAATGTTAGTAATTGTTGCCACGCATTTAGTTTTGTACATCAGCCCTGTTGCTGCTGCATACCAGCACTCATGTGCATTTGTGACTCATGTACAAGATACTATGGGTTTGGGCACATTCGAAATTTATCGACATTTGGCTGTATAGCGTGTCAATAAAAATGTAGCAGTCAATCCATAAGGCCCCCCAAAAAAATGTCTCCGGTTTCTGGTATGCGCGCGCGTCGCCGTAGCCATGCGCGTCGGCAAAATGGAATTTTTTTTTTTTCAATGGATTCCTGCTGCTGCACAATTTTAACGTGTTTTTAGATTGGGTTATGGTCGAGAATAAGCTTTATGTGGCCTCTCTGGACTCCCATATATTTTCACTAAGTTTAGTCGGGCACCATTTGCAGTCATCAGCCGACATTTGAAGCAAAAAATCAGGTAAAAAAAATAAAAGCCCCGTCGCCGCACCACTTTTTGGGCAAGCTCCATACCAGAAACCGGAGACTTTTTTTGGGGGGGGGGCCTAAATAGTAAAAACACTATATATTGCTCTCTTTTTGCACACTGCGAGCACACCCACCTGATGGCGTTGAACATGCATGAGAGAGATCTAAAGCCTATGGGCTCAGTGCGCCAACAAAAGAGGGCGTTTTTTTTCAACTTTTGAGAGCCCCTTGGACGGGACACACAGCTTGTGTATACTGTACTGGTTCGCGCGCGAAGTACGCACAACTTCCTGAATGTGCCAAGCTATTAGCCACAGCGTCTTCGCGTGAGCGTCAGGCGTCATCGGCTCGTGAATACAGTAAAATATAACTTGCGATGGTCTCCCAGACTGTACTCCCCACCCCCAATAACCTTGGATCACACAGTAGATGGACCGGGAACCAGTCTACATGTAGGTCTCCCCCAACTCTCCTTTTCTGGCCGTTGAAGGAGTACATACTTGTGCACGGAGCCCATACTGTGCAGGCCCAAGGGGGGCTAAGCACATGCCCCCCCCCCCCCAACGGCAAAAGCCATACATATTTTTGTGTACTTTTTATGGTAGTGGGCCCCCTAGTTGATACTATGGCCCCCTCTGATGCTCAGGGCTGGCGACGGGCCTGATACTCTATATGAGTGGAATCTGCTTCATTATTTTCATTCCCTGTTTTACAGTTTGTCGATTGCTATTCCTCACGCGCCTGGATTCTCCTCTCGCACCCCTCAATGCCTAGATCCTGTCAGTGTCCTTCCCTTGCCCCACAGCTCGCTACAAGCCAGGTGTGCAAATAAAACAAACACCATGGAACATCCTCGTCAGCATAAATCAATGCTTGCAGGCACAACCCAGCAAGATGGAAAAACGTTGTGTTACCTTCGAAGGCAAATCAGATTTGATAAACTCACACTTACACTGTGTATGCACGTGAATTCCATCTACTAGGGCGGTCTGTTTTCAAAAAGTTTAGTATTTTAATTATTTTTTTTAAATTATTACTCATCATTTCTGGTAATCCTCAAAAGTGCGATAGGCACTGTAGCTCGCAAGCCAGAAGAAACCTGTGGAGAGAAGACAGTGAGAAGAAGTTGCAGGTTTAGAGGTGGGAGGAAAAGCCCAGAAGAATATTCTGGGGAAAACCCATGGAATCAGGTAGGGACTGAAAACCCAATCCTCATATTGACCCAGGCGGGATTCGAACCCGGGTCACAGCGGTGGAAGGCGAGGAAAGTACCGCTACGCCAACCTGACTCCCCGAATGACCGCATATTCAAATATTCGAACAAAATCCTTCATTTTGCGAGGCTTGTGTGTACATTAATTTCAGTTTGTTCATTGACGGAATGTTAATTGGGTGTAGTTCATTCATAGCATTACAAATTCCGTTTTAAGTGTTTTTTTTTAATTTCTTTTAGTAATTGATAGAATGTAACCTATGGTTAATTGGATCAATCCATTGTTATTTTGAAAAGTGATGACACATATAATGTAGCTTCAATTCCTAGATTTTTAAAACGTTTTCTAAACGGAAGAGTCTCTTTTTGTTTATACATTTAAATAATATTGCTGTTTGAAACCTTGGTGGATAAACAATGGGTTTAATGCATCCCTAGTCACTGCCCGATGGCTCTATAGTGGCACGACGTTCAATTAACGATGTCGTTTATCATCAACCTTGATGACTGGTATTACCGACGAAGCAAGCGTGGGCTGAGTGGATGCTAAGTAAAGATAACGGCTTTGCCGAGGATGTAAAGGCGGTGTCTTCACGTGAGACGGAATTTGCGTTAGTCGGTCCGTCTGCATACTATACTGGGGTCTAATTACGTAGAGGGAAAATGTCATGGCTATAACGATAGTGATATTTTATTTAGAACTTCCTGCGAAAAACCTTCAGAATGCCCACACATTAATCTGCTTTTGAATCCAATTAAACTTGCATTCCCCATGCGATATTTGAATTTCATCCCGAAAAAATTAATTCCTTTTTTAATTTAATTCCTATTTTTCTAGCTAAACAATATTATTTACTTTTAAATGAGACATCGGTTGAAAAAAAAAATCGGCCCCAATTTTGTTATTTAAAAATTATTACCTCACAAATTCAAGTGAATTACTTGCGACAAGGCAATGACCAATAATGTACGAAACTGGTAACCAGTCCGCACTTTTCAGTTTTCTCCGATTTATGACGGTTGCCTCATGTTTTTGTCTGGTTTGAAATACACACTGTACATGAAATGAAATAAAATGAATTGAAAATGCAATACATGTACAATGTGTATGAAATACAGGGTGAGTCAAACAGAAAGTGACCAAGTTAGAAAAAAAAAAATTAAAAAAATATGAGGCTTACTCCATTTCATTAAAATAACATAGGGATAAAGTACATTTTATTGACTAGTAACTGCGAAAAATTTCACGTAATTTGCGTACTGTATTCCCGAGTTACATGTATGTCTATTTAATCCTAACTCCCTAGGCCTTTTAGCTAGGATGAAGCCTCAATCCTGCAAAATCCTGCGGCAGTGACTGTCAATATGTTGAGGCTTGGCCAATGACATCCTGGAGCAGTACAGAGGATTTCAAGCATAATCCAGGCCTATATTTATGCATGGCTGAGCAAAAACAACACAACGGGTCCGGCCCAAGACCTTGACAAAGTGCATCCTACGAAATCAGTAACGCACTTTTGCCATGTAACCTCAATCCTCCTGAAATTCCTCCACTTTGGCAAAGAGGATTTTGAAGGATTCAGGGCGGTTAGGGTTAATAAAAAGATCACACAATTCAGCTGTCCACCCTTGATCATTTTACCGTTCAAAATCATGAATATACCCAAAATACAATGAAACATGAATGCTTTCCCACCTCCACGAATGAAACTTTCAAAGGAAAACAGATAAAATCGACATCATATTTCAGGGGGGAAAAAGAGTGAACTTAATTCCTCATATTAAAAACACAAAATCTGATGATACAAATAATGCTTCAGGCTTTACTCAAATGATTAAAATATCATTTGTATTTGAATGCCTGTGTGTAATCTGTAGTTCTCACTCAGCTCAATAGCTTCCAATGGCATTCCATGGACAGCTATAGAAATAGGTTCTTTCAGTAAAAACATGCATAACGCCTGATAGCATGCATCAATTTCAGTAATTACTTTTTCCAATGAGTGGAAGAACATGCTCTTCTAAGATATACATGGACTTCATTAGTGCATCAAATTTGATTGATACACTAAATTTGAAAAAAAATCATTAATCCAGGTCACTTTCTTTTTTTACTCAAACTGTACAGTCCAAATTGGATCTCCTTCATCCCCGATTTATGTTTAGACACCATGTTAAATACATCCCCCTATATCCCATGAGGAAGACAGTGTCCTCATAAAATAGATTTGCCACTCAAATCTCCCCACATCTCAACCTGTCAGGCCGAGTGTCCTGAAGGATCTGTGTAACCATAGTGAAAGGAAGTAATAAAAAGTAATTATAATTCCTGTTATGTACTACAATGTATTACATTGTATTACATTGTACTACATTGTATTACATTGTATTACATTGTGTTACATTGTACCAATATACACACTGCACAGTAGCTACACAGCAGCTGAGTGAATGTTATTACAATGAAAAAAAAATACACCATGATGATACACTGGTGAATGAAAATAGATGACTCAACCACTGAATCATCTGGCTAGAGGTGGTGGGTGCCCTCGATACATTTTTCATTACATTGCCTGGCAACTAATCGTAATTCTTCAGTTGGATTCCTCGTATCAATCTTCATCAAAACTTGTTTTTACAAATAAAGCCTCAAATTGAGATGAATTGTATTTCCAAATAATGGGGAAAATGCAATGATCTATTAGAGGCATATAGGATCATTTGCATTTATCCTAAAACAAACCTACCAAATTATTATCAAAAAGCTTAACTTGGATTAAAGATCGGATTGGTACTAAACACTCCGTGAAATTATTCCGTCTGGCTTGCTGTCATTTAGAAGAAATCAAGAAATGTGGGTAACTTCCCACAATCAGACAATTGACTGATTTTTGGAAATAAAGAGTAATTATGAACGAAGGCATGTTTCGCGATCAAAAGGGTGTGTATGTTTTTTTTCTCACTGTTTTCTCGAAAAGTACAACATATCCACTGGGCTGAAACTTCAACAGGTTCGGTTTTGAACAATCTTCACTGGATTTCAAGTGGTGTTATTATTGGAAAACAAACAAAATACAGTGAAATCTCAATAAGTCAAACCTCAAGGGAACAGGTTCAAAATTTGACTTAAGCAGAGTTTTGAGTCAAGCAGGGTTGTATATCATTGTTATACTACTGAAGGCAATGGATCCTCGGTTTGACTTAACAGTTGTTCTGAGTTATCAGAATTTGACTTCTTGAGATTTCTCTGTACATGAAAAGCAAACAATCATGCCTTTAACATGTCAGGTTTTGTAGATTCTTGAAAACAAAAATCACAGAGAACAAACGACCGTGCCAGCAAACATCCTCCCACGCAGATTCAATTCTGTAATTACAGAGGTGTTTTTCGTCATTATTGATCATCCAATTTGTACGTCATGCTAAAAAAAAAGGAAAAAAAGAAGAACCTTGTGTAAATTTACTCGGGTAAGCTCCATAAACGTGAGCAGGGAGGACATTCTATGATTGACCTCGACTTCCTTTCGCTTGGCTCCGTCGTCGGCAAACGGCAAGGACGGGACGAGACAGGCGAGTCGTGTTTGATTAAAAATCCGGCGCGCGCTCCACCACGGGGCTGGCTTGACATTTCCTTGAATAGAGCACGTCAGCGTAGTGTATTATTTATCATGTTTATCGTCTTTGGTTACAGTAAAATACGATATATATATATAATGCCATGTAAAAAATATATCATGTTTATCCTTTCTTCAAGGTCTACAATACGTATGAAAATATAAATGTTTCTTCCTTAGGTCAGAAAAAAAAAAAATTCTGCTTCCGATTACATGGCATTTGAAAATAGGTAGGGAATTTTTTTTTTTTGCCAATTTTTTGTGTGTGATCATTATGGAGGCGTCTGCGTGTAGTCAAGGGTAAAGGTAGAAATTGATGGCATTTGAAAATAGGGTAGGTAGGTAGGGAATTTTTTTTTTTTTGCCAATTTTTTGTGTATGATCATATATGGAGGCATCTGCGTGTAGTCAAGGGTAAAGGTATAAAGTGATGGTTTTGGGTGTTTTTTTTCTTCTCATTTTTCCCATAAAAAAATTAGGGTAGGAGCTGTCAGAATAGGGTAGGTAGGAAACCGGGAGCAGAACTTTTTTTTTTTTTTGGCCTTAGATTTGTATTTTAATTTAATTATCTTCAATTTTGGAAAAGGGAATGTGCTACATGTACTTTAAAATCCTAACTCCCTCTTAGGCATTTTGGCTAGGATATAAATCTCCATCCTGTAAAATTGTCCAACTGCCTCCATGTAAAAAAAGCATACAGCCTAAATTTTGCGAAATCCTCAGGCAATCACTTACTTCTGTCAATATGTTAGGGCAGAGCCAGTGACATCCTGGAGCAGTGCGGACGATGTCAAGTATAATATAGGCCTAAATTTGTGCACAGCTGAGCATAAACAACACAAGGTCCGTTCTAAGACCTTGACACAGTGCATCCTCCAAAATCAGTCGCACACTTTTGCCATATATAGCCTCAATCCTGCAAAATCCTCCATTTTGCAAAGAGGATTTTGGAGGATTTTGGAGGATTTGAGAATGTTAGGGTTAACTTAATTAGTTAATTAATTAATTAATTAATGGGATTTAAGCATTACCAAAGTACATGTCTGTCACATATGTGCTCAAAACCTGAAATTTCAACCCTAAAATTCTTTTTAAAAAAACCCAATCAACTTGTCAAGATGCTAAAGAGATAGGGCTACCAAAAAAAAAAGGGCAGCCAAATTTGTTTTCCAGTTGGGTCATGATTACGGAACATACACGAACGAGAGAAGACGAACCAGCATCTCAGACGTGTACCTGCCTTGCCTGAGGGAGGTCAGTATACCGGAGATGCGCATCTTAGATGCTACGTCTACACCTCAGGATATCAGGATACAAGACGAGGATTGGCAATGTATAATGGGACGGGGGCTGGAGTGGAATGAATCATCATCAATCTCAAGCTCACATGAAACCCAGTGAATCGGTAACGGGGTGCAAACGAAGCACGCACTGCATGTATGCATATTAAATGTTGGCTTCTGTGAATGTCGCATTATAATATGTACGCGTACAATTGTAAACTGATATACCACAAAGGTATAATTTTAGAAATAAAAACCCTAATTTGTTCTAGGAAGCCCGGTTCATACTTCACGCAAAAGCGAAGCGAAATTCAGCAATCAACAATATTCGAAGCCCATCCACCCTTATTGATGACATGGATTTCGCTTCGCACTTGCTTTTGTGTGAAGTAGGAATAGGCTTGAGACCGAGAACATTTTTTGGGGTGTGTTTATGGTAACACCCTAAAAAATATCCAGGTTAGGTACTGGTAGCCAGCAAAATAATTTTTTTTTAAATTTTTGTTATGCCTGTCTGATGATCTTTTGATACTTACTTTGTTACTTTGGGATACCTTCCACAGTATTCTGTTTAATTAACCTGTTTAGGTGTTTAATTAACTAATTAACTCAGAAAACACACAAAATCTTGCATAGGGAAGACCTTTCATTTTCAAACTGCACTTTGTTTTTAAATTTGTGGCCAAATGTGGCAATAGAAAGTTTGAAATTGGTAATTTGGCCTAAAAAATCCAGGTATATAGGGCAGGTTACCAGAAACACACTATTTTTTTTAGGATTAACAAAATGTAAACTCTATTTCGTATAAGATAACCTTCAAAGGGGTATCAAGTAATTTAGAAATAAATGTTTTGCATTGCAATTTAGAGGCCAATTAGAGTATGCTCCATGCAGCAAAACATTTGGCAAAGCAGTGTTTCACTATAATTCTACTTAGACCATGAATTTACGCTGGCAAAGTGTTCAGAACGAATTGCATTTCACACCTACGTACGTGAAGACCAATCTCACTCCGCAAATACGCACCGTGCCGGGGTAAATATTGAACTTGTCACATTTAGCCCACTGATTCTATCAATGTCAATAATTGACGCAGAAGAGTTTAACAACTAGAAAGGAATCTTTTTGCCGAGACTGATTTTGCTGACACTGGCAAATAGCAAACGGGGTCACTCAAGTTGGTTGAGTGCAGGAACGGTAATCCGGAGGTTGCAGGTTCAAACACCACTCCAGTCAATATCTTTGTTCAACTTTGCAATTGTTCTAAACGCCTAGGCCCTTTTGGGGCCTAGGCGTTTTCAGCCTCAATCCTCCAAAATCATCGGTTATTTCTTGGATGTGTTCAGTGGAGGGGTGACCACTGCCTCAATCTTACAATAATCTTACTACAATTCCAGGAATCTCTGTGTGTCTGTTTGTCTGTACTTCGATTATCTCCAGAACCGGGCATTGCATGAAAAGGACAATCGCTAGGTGTATTGCTCAGGACCCCCAGAATGTGCAGTGTCAAGTTTGAAGTTGTTTGGATGAGCGGTTCTCCAAGAAGCTGCAAAAAAAAGCAGCATTTTCGGAGGCCTACACCATGAAGGCAGGAAGATCGCACAATGGTGAGGTGGGCCTCGATCATTTTTTGAAGGGCACGATCGCGCAACGGTGAGGTTTAGATATGGCGCGCTCTTATTTATACGGGCACTGCACTCTATACTGCCACGTTTGCATGTTTACGGGAGACCAAGCAATTTGCCCATTTCAAACAGGCACGTTTTGACTGGGCACTGCGCTAGTCCTTTAAAATCCTCCAACAATCACAGGTAACGGGTTGAGGCAGTGCCGATAACATTCAGAGGCAGTGCGGATGATAGCAAGCAAAATGCAGGGCTCAATTATGCATGACTGAACATAAGCAATGCTGGGTATACAGCCTACATTAACTCAACACAATGCATCCTCCAAAATCAACTGACATGTTATTTGCCATTCAGCCTCAATCCTGCAAAATCCTCAAAAACTGCATGGAGGACCATGGAGGATTATGGAGGATTATGGAGGATTATGGAGGGTTAAGGTTGAGGAATATATCAATTCAGAGCTCTGACTACATCAAAGATGGAAAATCCTTCGTTACAAAATATATACTGTGCAAAAACATGACAAAAATTCAAAAACAACAAATCTCACCCATATTTGAAGTTTGACCCTCTTATCTGATCTGAAGACTGTCTTGACTTTGAAGTCGATGCCCACCGTACTGACGAACGCCGACGTGAAGGAATCGTCGGCGTACCGGAAGAGAAACGATGTCTTGCCTACGCTGCTGTTGCCGATGATCAGCAATTTGAACATGTAGTCGAAGTTCTGGTCGGCGGCGTCTTTTTGCCACGATCTGTTGTCAACTCCTGCGGACGCCATCTACATGTTAAAAACAACCGAAACAAATAAAACTATAACTGTTGTTTCTTTGGGTGGTTTTGTTTGAAAACATTTTACTATAACTCCCTAGCATGATTTACTAGGAACCATACCCATCCTGGCAAATCCCAACACCATATGGGAAACTGCACACACTATTTCTGACTTTGATTCTGGAGGTGTGCCGGCCCAATGTAAAAGACTGTCAGTTTAGGGGTACTGTACCCATCCAGACAGATTCCAATAAAACATGCCATTGGGGTTTGATGGGTTGAGTTCTGTTAGGGTTAAGAATGATGCTGAAAATGTCAATGGGTTATATCCCCTGCTCTTCATTCCTAATGTACAAAATTCCAGGTCAGATGTTGTGTCATATGTTGTGTCATATATGTTGCGTCATACGTTGTGTCCTTGGGCAAGCCACTTCACTCTCACTTGCCTCTCTCCACCCAGGAATATAAATGGGTACCAGCATAATAGCTGGAGAGTAACCTGCGATGGACTAGCATCCTGTCCAGGGGGAGTAGAAGTATTCTTGGTCATTTCATATGCTACTGAAACCGGAGATAAACGCCATGAGCCACATTGGCTCGTGACAGACTTTCCCCTTTTTTTTTTACATATCAATAACTGAAATTACAAAATAAACACCAATCCTTCAGCAACACCAACCCTTTCCAACAGAACACAAATCTGCCTGAACATAGTCTTCAAGTCAAGGCCAAATATACTGGCACGAGTTTTTGGTGTAAATGAATGCATTAATCATCAGATTTTTTTTATTACTGGTACACAGACCAGTTTCCGCAGCCTCATGTGACTAATCTTCATTTGTGCAGGTATCGTCCACGCCATCAAGCACACTTACCATTTTTCTTACCACTTATGTGGCAAAACCATTACTAAAAGCAGACCCATACACTGACCTAGTTTTAATTAGGGTGAAATCTGGATTGGAAGTGTAAACATTTCAGTGGGGTGCTGTGGTCCAGTGGTTACGGTGTTCGACTCGTGTGCCGTGGTACATGGGTTCGAATCCTGACGGGGAATATGGTGCTTGTGCGCTTGGGCAAGGCACTTTACTACGATTGCCTCTCTCCACCCAGGTGTAGTAAATGGGTACCTGGTAGGAAGAAATTCCTTCAATGCTTGAGCCGTGCTTAAGCCAGGGTAATAATAGGAGCGCCAGGAGCGTCACTTCGTGATGGACATGAGCGCTATACAAGACGCCATTATTATTATCAATAAAAACCCAAAGTATACAACCACAGAGCAAGGAACTCTATGTTACAACCAAGACTTGTGATCGTATGAAACGCAAATTCAGTATAGTCAAATCCTTTGGGATGACCACTTTCAAGTAATTTAGTATTTGATTATTTGAAACTGTGTTTGACCAAATATTTGAGACTCTCCGATAAAGTTTTACACGCAAGAGCCGCATCTGCGTGTCGTGCCACTGGATTGTTTTGCAGTATAATTATCTGTCAAGGGCTTTAACATGCTAAAAAGATGCGAGCAATATGAACCACTGTTGACATAAAAAGTTACCATCAACAGCAAAGTGGCATTTGACAATACAGTTACAAACATTACGTTTAAAATAACGTATTGTTGTCATGTACGTGCGCGCATGCTTCCCCCCCCCCCCCACCCACCCCCTGAATATTCCAACAGGCAATAAACTATTCTAATATTCGGTTGACAGGGGCATCGATCAGTGGGGGACGGGGGTAACATGTCTCCTCCCCCAACAATTGAATGTCCATAATCATATCATTCCCCCCCCTTTTTTTTGTCCCCAAATAAAAATTGTAGCCTACATTTGATGTTTAAATGATGATCTTTTGCTCAAAAAATTAGTTCAATTGGTCAGAAATTGCCTCAGATCGCCCCAAGGAGTGTCTTGAATCAAAAATTGCCATTATGGCTTCTCGCTCGCATTAGTTCTGATCAAGGTATGTTCTCCCTCCCCCCCCCCCCCCCCATTTTTGAGAAGCGATTGACGCCCTTGTCAGTCGATGATCGAATATTTGGTATATTCAAGATATACATGTAGTCCTTGTCTTGAATTGGCTAACTAGCTGATAATATCTATGTACAAATGTACACTATGAGCAGTCAAATGAGACTATGAGAACGGTTTGCTCGGATGAAAAAATCCTAGAGTTGTTCATTAAGTACATTCAACTTCAAGACAGGACTGCTTTAAAAATCGGGAGACCGTGTGCTGTATCGCCCAACAGAGATTTAAACATCGCCTGGAACAAAACAAGATAGCGGACACACAGTGATACATTGCCCTACAGGGTGCTTTACTGGGCCCGCTATCAGTGATTCCTGATTACCGACAGTCAATTGCTGGACAACATCCCAAAGATAATCTGCACCGTAATGGATGTGTGTTTTATCCACAAATACGCTACGACACCCCCCCCCCCTGACTTAGGCTTGTGCATGTTGCTAGGCAACCAGATAGATCTGACAGGGAGGTGCATGTAGGCATACACTGCGACGCCAGTAGGCTTACCATTTTCCATTAGCGTGTCTTCGTGTGGAGTGCATTCTAGTCGGCATTTTAACACCATAAAATTAAGGTAACAACTCCCAGCCGCCACACTGGTACATGTACATTGATTGGTACAAATTCAGCCACTTCAGATGCTCTCTGGTACATTTACAGAATGTCATTAAATGTGGTCAGACCGTGAACCATTCTCTCAAATAAAGCAACTGCATTAGTGAATCTGTTCATTAAATAATTAAATCAATGAATCTATTCTCCATTACAAAGCAATAACTTCTCCAAACAAAAATATTTAAGCATTTTTTTGGGGGGGGGGGGCTTTGTGTTTAAGGGCAGTATTAGAATATTCAAATCCGATTAGCGACCAAATTTCTGAATGGCATTTTTTTTTCAATTTAAAAAGATTCATGGATTCGGCAATTACAGACCAACTACTAACACAAATTTCCAGAAATGCGTCATTTGACACATCTTTGGAAATGGCCTTCTTATACTGTTTTCTTCTAAATGACAGCATGCCAGAAAGAATAATTTCACAGGAAGTTAATTGCCAATATGGTCTGTAAACCTTTAAATTTCAACAATAATTTGGTCAGTTACATTTTGGATAGCTGCAAATGATCTACCCTACCTTTAAAGGGAATATACAACATTTGCAAACATCAAAAAATAAAACTACCAAGTTTTGCGAAATACCTTAATAGGATTTTGGTAAATGACAGTCTAAAGCATCCTGTAAAATTATGGCACCTGGTGTGAAGTCATTTTCAAGAAAATGGTATTTTTGTAAAAATTTCCAGCGGTGGTCGGCAGACCACCGTTGGAAAAACCTAACTATTTTTCAACTACTGCTCCAAATTTACCATTAATTCAGTCCAAATTTTGTTTGCTATTGGTAACATGTTCATGAACGGGTGCAGGCCAGCTAGACTGGTACCCTTGCCTACAATTTTCCGGCATCTGTAAATTGATCCATTTTATATTTAGTGCAGTCAGGGAACCAGACTACTTGACCAGTTTTGTTTTTCTTGGTTTTTCCAGCATTTTCGAATAAATACAAAACTTCAAACATGTCAGTATAACAATATTTGATCTATTATACTAACCCCTCAAATAGTTCATTTCTAAAAATTACAGCAAAAGCCAATGATGTATATTCCCTTTAAGAAAGTGTGCAGACTGTGCCACAGTATTTAATGACGTTTAATTGTGGAAGCTGGATTAGATTATGACAGCAAACCGTAACATCTTCAAAGTCTTCTCTCTGCCTTTTGTTTATTCATGGATGACATCATCACCAGCATATAACAACTTGGCAGACAGCCAGGTTAGATCTACTGCCTATAAAATTCAAAACTAGTGTGCCACGGAGTTGATTATGCCATATGGTCCTGGATTATTTGTCAGTTGATTTTTTACTGCCGGTGGAAAAATTCATACGAAACCAAATGATTAAAGATGCATTCCCATGTATTTTGGTTTTCACCCCAAAAAAATTGATTTTTTTTTTTTTGTTGGTATTTTCACAGCAATATAAAAAAACATTCACTTTTGAATGAGACATCAACCAAACAAAATTCCACCACCGTTTATTTATTTAACGATTTCTTTACAAAATTCGAATTATTTGCATTATTGGAATTATTGCATAGGAGATATACAACATTTGCTTTTGCTGTAATTTTCAGAAATGGATGGATTTGGGGTTAGTATTTCATAGCAAAAAGTCAGTTTGTTTCCAATGATGGTCAGCCAACCATCTTTAGAAATTGACACAAAAATTCCAATGTTCTAAAAAATGACAGCCACACCAGGTGCCATGATTTCACAGGATGCTTGAGATTATTATTTACTTACAGTCAAGTAAGGCATTTTAAATTAATAATAATTTGGTAGTTTTATTTTGATGTTTGCAAATGTTGTATGTTACCTTTAAAATAAGCAGCGTACAGTGGAGCCCTCGGCTGGTTAACAACACAATCAATAGGGACTAAATTTAATACTGCCCGGTGCGTAGCAATGTATTGGACCATCCACTTGCCACTCTGCCCGATACATGATGCAGTAACCCCTAATTAGATTTTGGCATGGCAGAGACCCTGTATGCATAATTTGGTCTTAATTAGCATACTGGAATAATCCGGGGACCGGTGGCTATTGACAACCTTGGTGTAATCGATCTGAGGAATTTCACTGCAAGTGGATATCGGGACGTGCCAAGGTGGCCAGGACACCAGCCAAATTTTAATTTTGAAAATTAATACCATTATTGATGATGGATATCCGCTGTGCTTTGGGATAGTGGCAACAAAATGTTGGCTGTTCGCATATTTTGGCAAGTTCTACTCAGAGACTGAGTTTCAAATTTATGTTTATTGTACATGAAACATACGTGTACATGCGACATTTTAGAAGGATAACGAAGCATAACGATCATTGTGAAGTCCTAAAACAAACATATCTGCAAAGTTGTTTGTAATTTGGACTTTTTGATGATACATATATACATACATGTACTAATATGAGAAATATCAATAAATCATGACAGGTAATGTAAATATTGAAGTACCGTATATTATTTGAAATGGACAGTGTATAAACTCTTAAAGGGACACTGCGTCCTAGAATACGCCCAATTGGGCTACAAAACGCATTTTGAATGAAATGATGTTAATCGGAAAGAACATTTAAAATACACATCCACACGACTATCCTTTAAAAACTGGGCGCTTTTGTAGTATTCTTGTGTTATTCGTGCGAGAACGACTTTTGCGAGGGGTCCACTTTTGCGAACCCAAAAAGTTTGTGCTAGTTGTAATTCCAGCCGTAAGGGTTCGCCTTTTGCAGACGTTTAAGAAATCACATTTTGTGCATTGGTGATTGGTCACCGCTGTTCGTGAGCACGGTGCTGTACGTGTGTAATACTATAGACACACACAACGTGAATTGTACATTGTATGAAAACGACAGGAAACATGTATCATACGCCATCGTGTTCGATGTAAACAATCGGGGTTTTTTTGGTCTTTCCTTGGGAACAGTAAGACATTAAGTAGGTTTCCTTTCAACCAGATGTTTGAAATAGGATAAGTATTCAATCCAAAACATGAAATTTTCGGGGATTTCAGGACGCAGTGCCCCTTTAATAACTACATGTACATGTATGTGTATGCTTTTTATAGCTCCATGGTATATGCATCATGAAAAGTGGCCTCACAAGAACTGATATTTAATTATTTTCAAATTAATCAAAAATGTCTTGAATAAAAAAAAATTTATAATGAAACTAAAATATATTTACTAAATTGCAGGGATTGTGATGGATTTGTTTTTTACCAAATATAATTTTAACCCAATAATTGTTTACTACAAATATTTTATATAAAAAATAGTATCTATGGGCGGGTGAATCATTTAAAATAAATGTTAATCAAGTTAGAAAAAGCCTACACTACAATATTCATAACACCACGACTTTAAATTAATTAATATACCAAGAAATGATATACAAATGGGTGCAACAACATCCCAGTTGTTTACTACGAAACATCAAATAGTGAAATACTGGTATCATTTTAAAGAGATGAAAATAAGATGAGAACTCGGATTTGTCATTTTGCTCCGTGTTTTGGCAATTGGTCCCGCCCACTTTTCCGTCCAGCCTACTCAACGTAGTCTATTCACCCACAATTTAACGCACGCACGCCTTCCTTATATTATGAAAACGGACCAACAAAAATCAACCCCTTACTTAAATTTACCAGACTACAAACCTCACAATGTCCTCCAATTCCACAAGACTTACCTGCAAACCACCGTCGTGTCGCATTATCCGAACCACGAACCAGGAAAAAAAAATATAACCGTCTCGCAAAAACAGTCCCAGGAAGAAAAGACGAAAGGCCGTTGCTTCTCAGCGGTTACCCTTACAACACCCACCCAGAAACACACGGCAAGAAATATTACACTAGCATGGCCGGTGGTTGAGCACTTACACCGTGTAGTATGCACTGCTTCTGTACATAGATACACATCATCGATCCAAGCCTACTTATCCGATCTTTTTAATATTGAAATTAGGGTGAGAGTTTAACCCATTATACTCTTTGGCCATCATTGCGATCGTGCCGCTTTGGTAATTTGCATGAAAGCATTTGCAATATACAGTGCACAGGTGATTTATTTCTGGAGTTTGAAAAGCAATTTGTGAAACCGCAAGCTGCATATATAAACAGAACGAAGGCACGCGTCCCAGCAAATGATCTAATATTAAAATTCACTTGATAATTACTTCAGTTTTCGTTCAGGTAATTTATTTGAGATGAGTCTAGGAAAAAAATACTAAGATTCAATTCACCGCCCCTTTTTGCCGAGGAATTTCATCAACACGATTTTTTTTTTAAAATATGAACAAAAATACAAGAAGTAATTTATAAATTGAAATTAAAGAATCGTTTTCACACCATCTTGAACATAAACTAAACTTGAAATCATTTTGATTAAAATCGCCATCGTCGGTCCTTTTGTTTCATCATTCATAATTATTCGAATTTGAGCGAAATTTTGCTCTCGTGGGAAAAATAATGTCTACAATTTCATGAATATGAATACATGTAATCCAAAAATATGGACGGTTAAAACACAGCGGTAAACTGGTGAGATGCAGGGCGGGGATTCATGTAGAAAATTACGGCCTTCGAATATCGACGGTCACGCTCCCTATGTACGAGGCATGATTTCCATTCACTGATGACGAATACAACAAAATTCCACCACGGCGACAAGAATAATTCTACCATAAAATTAACTGCCGGGAATTAAGGATAAACAATAATCCTCCACGGTACTTACCTTAGAATTAATTAAAACTGCACCGTTTGAATAAAATAAATCCAAAAAGAGGTACTCCTTTCGTAAAGTCTGTTTCGTTTCTGTAGCGTTAATATGCCATATGCATGATACATACACAACACTCATGTACATGTACATGTACGTACAGCGTAGATAATAACAGGTGTTTAATTATTCCTGGTACCCGCTCCTACGTCACTCCGTTCGTCATACGCATAATCATCCACGTAGTCTGGCTGTGGATTTTTTACATCAGTGGGAAAGGTGATTATTTCGTCGAGGCGGAAGTCAGACTTCCATTGATTAACATGGGAGCAGCGACACATGCCCTAATCCCGCCCACATTATCATTAAGCCACGCGATCAAGTTGGCAACATAAATACTCATTTTTTTTTTTTATCGTTGAGGAACATTTCATTATTAAAACACAGTTGTTGACTTGAATTTTTGGTCAAACAGTAGTTTTTGTTCTTTTCTCAAGTGTACATACATGTATAATTATTTCCAGTCTTTTCAATAAAAGAGCACTTTTTTGTTCTTTCAATATATTTCATTCAACGAAGCCCTTCGGCCACGCCCCTTTGATGGTATAACAATCTAATATTAATTTATCATACAGACACCCATTAAATGAAAACAAAGCAAAATTTGTGGGTTTTTTTCATTTATTCAAATAGGACAAATACATTTGCATCACGTGCGAGACTCAGAAGCACGTACACGTATATTACACGTGGTTTGTATAGTGAAAAGCACGCTCTGACTTATGCCCCACCCACTCAACAAACTCTATCAACAGAGGGCGCTGTTACAATTTTTTAATCACACAATAAACACAAAATACACGTGCTTTGAAAATTCAGAGCCCAATGGCAAAATATTTTACCCAAGTAAGACATAAAGTAACAACAAACAAGTAACAGTAAAAGTAAACAAGCAATTATCTTTGCATAGAAAACAAAACTCAACTTTTTAACAATTAAAAATTGTTTTAAAATTTAACTATTTTTGACAGAGAAATGGTTGAATATCATTGAAAACATCACCTGGCATTTGCTCCCACATGACCAGAAAATTGAGCTGTTCTCCAATGTACAGAAAAATATGATCAGGCATGCAACTGGGAATTTAGAAAAAATGAGGAAACTCCAAACCACACAAGACTTTGTACCGAGTATTTTTCAATTTGTATTCATGAGAAATAAAAAACAAGGAAATCAGATCCGAGGCAAAGTTGCATGCATGTATGATACAAAATCTAACCCTTCAATCGGAATTCCTGAACGCTAACTCACTAGGCATATTTGCTAGGATGTAACTTCAATCCTTCAAAATCCTCCAACTGCATGCCTCCATGTAAAAAATTGCATACAGCCTCAATCTTGCAAAATCCTCCATTTTTCTTAAATATGCATGGTCCTTAAGGGGTGACCAATACCTCAATCCTGCAAAATCCTCCGGCAATCACTTTCAATACATTGAGGCAGGGCCAGTGACATCCTGGAGCAGTGCGGAGGATTTCAAGTATAATCCAGGCCTAAATGTAATGGCTGAGCATTAACAATACGGTTACACCTCTATGTTCCGACACCCCTATTTTCCGACTGCACATATTCCTATTCCTAACCCTAACCCTAACCCTAACCGGGAGTAACACAATCTATGTTGTTGGAACATACGGGTGTCGGAACATAGAGCAGTCACCAACAATACAAGGTGTGGCCTTAAACTTTGACACAGTGCATCCTCCAAATCAGCCACATATTCTTGCCATATAGCCTCAATCCTGCGAAATCCTCCATTTTACAAAGAGGATTTTGGATGATTTGGGAAGGTTATAGCAGCTAGTATCCCAGAGTGACTGCTGTTTGCCATTTCCCAGGTTGACAGCATTGCTAATAATGCAAGCCTTGTAACGCTGGGTGACGTTATCCCTGGCTACATGGCATAAATGGCTTCTAACTAGCACCCCTTGATAAAGACATTGACAAAACGGGGTACCAAAAGTCAATTTGTTTGTTCAACTTTAAATTATGAATTATGAATTTCAAAAATTAGAATTCACCTAGTCTTTTTCCCTTTGTGGTTTATTTCAATAATATGAATGCAGTAAAATCCAACATTTTGATCTAGAGTAAATTTTACAAGCAACAACTTCCTATTTTGTTACCTTGCAGCTCAGTGGACGCTAATCGTTAACAGTGACAGATCCAGAAGGGGGGAGGGGGGTGCAGGGGTGCGGAGTGGCACCCCCCCCCCCCCCCCCCCACCCAAAGTTTTAAAGTGTGAGAGCCCTTCTGCCCCCCCCCCCCCTTGCCAGCAGTAACCTCTCTGGATCCACCCATGATCAGGGGTGTGAGTGACCACTGATAAAAATAGCTGAAAACAGCTGAAAAAGGTGTACAAAAGTTGAACTTTGGAAATTTCCTATACTTTTACACACAGCAAGTGAGGGAAAAAAGCTGAAATCTAAAACAAACAAAGCTGAAATCAGCTTTAAAGCTGAGATTGAACACCCCTGCCATGATTAAAGGGAATGTCACCACACTCGGAACTGCACCACTAGTTCTTGAAGGGATTTCAGTACCGACGGGGAGTGCTCCTTTAAAGCGATGGCCAGGAGGAGTGGCTTACTGTCTGGCCCTTCACAGATCTTCGTTGCTAGGTTCTTGGCCATGACGTGGGTAATAGGCTGAAAAAGGAATTGATAAAAAAAATATTAGTTGAATTGAAGCCTGATATGATTATGTTGCATCATTTTTTGTTTGATTATAAAAGGGCCCACGTAATGTATATTTTGTTTAATGCAATCCTTGAAAATGCACCTTTGTGTCCAATTTAAATTGATTGTTAAGGTTTTTTTTGTTTTAGAAAACCAGTTTCAAAAATGAAAATTTTCTGTCAGAAGATGTAAGAGCATATGCCAAAATACTCTTAACCCACCCCCACCTAAACATTTTTTTTTTAAGTTTTATGTAAGAAACTCTTTCACAGGGAACTGGGACAAACCCAAAACCAGATACAATTGTATTTGGTGATAATTATGTCGAGACCGATGTTAAAAAAGTGAGTGAGTGATTGGTTATTGAAATTTATGCTGCCTGTGGTACGCTACATGTACATACTCTGCCTGCAGTTGTGAATTATTTTCATGATTTCAATGACCAATCTTTGAGGATTTTGCCCAAACACGGAAATTCAACAACAAATCTTTAACCCTAACTCCCTAGGCCTTTTTGCTAGGATATAGCCTCAATCCTGCAAAATCCTCCAATTAGCCTTATGGAAAATGTTGAGGCTTGGCCAGTGACATCCTGGAGCAGTACGGAGGATTTCAAACATAATCCAGGCCTAAGGTCCTGCCCAAGACCTTGACATGGTGCATCCTACGAAATCAGTAACGCACATTTGCCATGTACCCTCAATCCTCCAAATTCCTCCACTTTGGCAAAGAGGATTTTGATGGATTCAGGGCAGTTAGGGTTAAAGTATTCTGTTCAGAATGACAAATTCTATGGCCATCTTCAATATGATCATGTTTATCTACGATAACAAAGATTATTTGTTTTCTCTTCTTAATTTCTTTTTCCTATCATGGGAATAATTGTTATGAATTGAATGTCTCATCTTTGAGGATTTTGCCAAAAATATTACTGATAATTTCAAGCACTACTCATAAGATGAAAGAGTACAACACATTTGGCAAAACTGTTATCGCAGCATTATGCTGCATCATTGCTTGCCTTATGACACATGGTGCAAAGTTTTGTAATAATTGTGAACATTAGTGTGACAAGAATTAAGGAGAAAACAATTACTTCATCTTTCCCAAGAAGGACTTTTGTTGTGAAACTCTGCTGCCTCGTGTCTGCTGGGGTCGAGTCTGGAATAACATGCACCTGAACGAAAGAAAATTGAACCCATCCATAAAAATTATCTTAATTTAATTAATAGACGGATACATTAAAGGGAAGATACAACATTTACAAAACATCACAAAACGAAATGATCAAATTATCACAAAGTACCTTACTGGATTGTTAGGGAATGACAGTCTACAGCATCCTGTAAAATTGTGGATCCTGTTGTGCTGACATTTTCAAGAAAAATTGTGTTTTTCCAACGCTGGTCGGCCGACCAGCTTTGGAGAAAACTATTATAAATCAAATTAGGTTTTGCCCTTCACCGACGTTTTTGGAGAAAACTGGCTTTTTTCAAAAGCTGCTCCTACTTTTTCCTAATTAGTTATTCCGCATTTTCTTTGCAATTGATAACACACCTGTGAAGGGGTACAAGCCTTCTAGACTGATTCTCTGACCTTACAATTCCCCAAAGTCTATAAATTGCTCCGATTCATCTTAAGTGGGGTCAGGGAACCAGACTACAAGAACACTACAAGCCCAAAACGTGAAACAAGTCAGTGTAACAATATTTGCTATAACATACTGATCCTCCAAATTCATTAATTTCTGAAAATTGTAGCAAAAGCAAATGTTGTACATTCCCTAAGCCTTGCCTACTCAGCATGTACACAACACTTGCCACCCCCCCCCCCCCCCCAATTAGAGGACCTGTCCTTATGACGTAAGGGGTTTTTGCATGGGGGGGGTTTAAGCCCAGCCCTGTTCAGATTTCGGGGAGGGGGGATTCTGCCCCACCCCCTTCAGATCTTGGCCATTGAGTGACGAAAATTATGAAACTCGGTGCATAGAACAACTTAATATGAATTAAGGTATCCAAGAACCATAGGTTAAAGGGTTTGGAATTATCGGCTAATTTATTATTCATATGCGGCTAATTTATTATTCATATGCACCAATGGTAACTCTGCTTTGTGAACACTACTATACAGAAAAAAAGTTTGCTGCATGGTAACCCATGGTCAGAATTTTATGTTTTTGTTATCAAAAGATGCGCAAGACTCAAGGCTAAAAAGTCAGGACAGCTCGGGTCGGGAAAAACTTCTTTTGCAAGGGTATTGCGGAAAAAGCTAGGAAGACCCCCCCCCCCCCCCCCGCACCCCGGTCCTTTTAGGGTTAAAACTGAAAAGAGGTGTCCATAACTCCTAAGTATGTTTTTACCATGAAATTGATCTATATTGAATCACTTACAATTGTTCCTAGTTTCTCGTACTGTGTTATCGCGACAAATATTCTGTCTTTGAAGGCGGTACACACGACGTCTGTGTGAATCCCATCAATTGTGGCTGCTCCCTGTCATCAAACAAAACAATCCACGAAAAATCAACGTGACTTAATTTAATGTTAAAATTATGTTAAAAGTCCTATTTGTGTTGAAGTCCGAAGTTGCATTAAGTCTGATTCCCGTCTCCTGAATACAAAGCTGCAACGATGTCAACACGGCACCAGACGCATTAGCTAAGCCTAGTTGAACGCTCTGGTTCCTTTTTATAGCTCCATGGTTGGACGTACCCGTAGAACTATGGGTATTACACGTAATACCCATAGTTCTAGGGGTAGGTTGGACGGGCAGTTAAATGTGATATAGTCTAGATTCACAATGGTGTCGCATTTTTTGCAATGCCGTAACACTAATACACTAACAATACATTTTACTATACTAACTTAGACTATAGCACTTTTTGCTTTAGCAATAGCAGTTGAAAATTGCGTAATCCCCCTTGAAACAAAAACGTTCAAACTCTACCTGTTTGGAAACGGGTAAATCTTCGCCAGCCATCTCAACTCTAAAGAGTAAAGTATGATTATAAATTTGACAAAGTCACGTCAGCCGACCATGCCCGTCGACACTTGTACAGTACAGTATGGCACGGTAATTATGCATGCACGTGTGTTTTGTTTCGCAGCTTGGACACTTGGTGGCGCTCTAATGTAAACACGTGTACGTGCTGAGCGCGCGCTCGACTCGATAATGTGCTGCAGTCATCAGCTGATGACGACGGATCGGACAGGCGTTTAAGCTCGTCAACTTTTCCGCGCCGTTTTCCTCCGCCAGCTGATGATAAACTGTTTGCACGTGTCGTTCAACAATTGCAGGCTTACACCGCATCCTGCGATCCTTTTTATACGGTTGATGCGAGGCGTGGTGGCTGAGAAATAGACGTGTTTTCTCGGTAGTCTGTGGTGTTGGTAGTGGGCGAAGTACCGTGACGAAACTTCTTCGTGGAGCGGACCACCAGATGATCATGGAGGGGTGTTCCGCGTTGAATCCACGGCAGGCTTCGCTTGCCTCGCGGCCGCTTGCGTTCCTCTTCATCGTACTCGTGGGTTCACTGGCTGTTTTGTCAGCGGAAGGTCACGAGGGACTTTCAAGCAATGTCGACTCTGGTTCATCATCGGGGCTACCAAGTCTCGAGGATGGACAAGAGGATCATAAAAGGTTTTACAAAAAGCCAGATGAGAATGACCATGTGAGAAAAACCTGTAAGGTGGAATCTGGATCTGGAGGGACCGGGGGAAGGAGTGATGATGCTTGCCCGGGAAAGCCTCGATTGGTTCGACTGGCAGGAGAACAGGTAGGAACTCAAGATGTAGGGGAAAATGTACCACTCAACAGTAAACACTCAGTTCATAATCACGTCGTGAGTGAACATCACAGCTCCAGTGGTACCACTTATGATAATTTATTCCTAAGTCAACAGGCAAGTATGTTTATTCATGAGAATAGAACAGTGATATCAAGAGCATTGTTAGGTATTTAGTCAACCCAATGGGTACCCCTAGAACTATCTAAATTACTCGTAATACAAGTAATACCCATAGTTCTAGGGGTACCCATTGGGTTTTATTTAAAGCATTTTTTTAAATGGTTGTCGTCGAGCTACCACACAGTAGCCTAGTGGATAGCAGGATGAGCTATGGATACAAAGATCCCTGGTTCGCATCCACGTCGTTGCTGCTCATTTTCATGAACTAGTTTTCTTCCCTGAGTTTTATCATCGAGGTAATTTTAATTGAAAGAGAACGAGAACCTAAGTGTCTTGCAATGATTCAGAGGAAAAACATAAATTATGATAATTTACTGGAGTTGTGATACAGGCGCTACCAACATTTTCAGGTTTTTCTTAGAAAATATAATTTCTGGTAATATTTAATAGGTAGTTTAGCCTCTTTCCCTTCCATTCATGGTGAGACACCAGTCCTATTCATCTGTCATAGTAAGTCAAAATATTTCAGGTAAGTATATAAAGTTATGAAAACATGACTTACTGGAGTTGAAGATTAAAATAAACTAGATGTACAATAAATGTTGCTAAAATTGCTGTCGTTGTTGATGGCTGGAGTAGAGCGGAGTGTCTGTGCCCGCGTGGTAACGATTCATGTTTTTATACTGCTGTTATGTAATAGATCATTTAAAGGGAATGTACATCATTGGCTTTTGCTGTAATTTTCAGAAATGATCTATTTGAGGGGTTAGTATAATAGATCAAATATTGTTACACTGACATGTTTGAAGTTTTGTGTTCGAAAATGCTGGAAAAACCAAGAAAAACAAAAATGTTCAAGTAGTCTGATTCCCTGACTCCACTAAAGATAAAATGGATCGATTTATAGATGCCGGAAATTTGTAAGGTAAGGGAACCAGTTTAGCTGGCCTGCACCTGTTCATGAACATGTAACCAATAGCAAACAAAATTTGGACCCAAAAAATTGTAAATTTAGAGCAGTAGTTGAAAAATAGTTTGGTTTTTCCAACGGTGGTCGGCAGACCACCGTTGGAAATGTACACACACAAAAAAACACCAGGTGCCATAATTTTACAGGATGCTTTGGACTGTCATTTACCAACATCCTAGTAAGGTATTTCGTAAAAACTTGGTAGTTTTATTTTTCGATGTTTGCAAATGTTGTATATTCCCTTTAAATGAAAAGAAAAGAAACACGTGCGTCTTCTGCACGCAACAAAGTCTTTTATTTGCCACACACCGGTCCGTTTAATAAAAGAAAGGGAGGAATTCACTACACATGCTTATTTATAACCAAGAAGTTGTAACCCCATCATCAAAAAGCTTCTATTAAAAAAGCTTTTCCAAAACTATAGGCCTAAGGCCAAAAAAAAAAAATACTCGGTCTCTGGTCAGCGCGCACGTCAATTTTTTTTCTTCAAATTAACACGGAAGCTACAACAGCGCCCTCTATTGCGCGCCTCCTCAAATGTTTGTACCAAGGAGCACCAATGAATGGGGAAATTGCACCAAGGCAAATGATGAAGGGCACCAAGGCATATTATGGAGGACACCAATGTATAATGAGGACACAAAAAAGCAAAATAGTACCCACCTTGTCTGTACAATACAAGCTTAAAAAAAAAAAGCCACCAAAAAACCCCCCAAAAAACCGCATCGCCGCATCAGTTCCGGAACTTCGGTCTGACCAGAGACCGACAATTTTTTTTTTTTGGCCTAACAATGAGACATGCTTGATTAGGTTTTGCATCACGTCAAGTTCTGTCCCTATGAGTGGGCAATTTGGGTGCTAGTGATGATCCATTTTCAGTGTTTGGCGAGACAGAGAACTTGAAATAGAATTTTAACCGTGCTCAGCGACGCAAACATTTTGTCGAGTAATAGATGACAAACTAGCCGCCTGGCCTAATACACTTGCCTGCGCTTCCCATTTGGAAATATAATTGCCTTGATCAACGGATGAACGCACACACCACACTCATGCAGAAAAGCTGCTTTATAGCGATTCATGGTTGAATGCCCCACCCAGACATGCACTTATGCAACATTATGAAGTGCGGCTATTGTAAAGTAGACCTTGGCCTATGGTTCTATTGTATATCTCAAACACAATTGTGGGCTGCGGAGATTTCTATTGTAGACTAACTTTGGGTCCCGTAATTTAGCTCGCTACTTTATTAAATCATTGTGTACATATATGCAATATCATTGTATTCTTTATATCATTTTTAAAAACATGTGTACATATTTGTAAAAAAAAAAAATGGCACTATTGAAGTAAATGTTATTGAATTGAATTGTTGGTATTATTGCGCTCCATGCTACTTTGTTTCTGGTAATGAAAACAAGGGAAAGAATGTTGCATCCTGACGCAATTTTTTCATTGTATATTATCTCAATGAAGGTCAGTCATTGCAGAAATGTTGAGAAGACATGAATCTGGGACTGAGCAACATTTCCAATTTCATTTGAAAATACTTGAATATATATGCACTCAACTCTAGACTTTCCTAACCAAGGATTCCTCAAGCGCCCTAGGCATTGTAGCTCGCAAGCCTCAAGTAACCTTTAGAGACAAGACAATGAGAAGAAAGTACATACCGTCATATTTATTGTAAAATACCTAGTTGTTTATGAGCAACCTTTTAGATTTTGTTCAGTCCTCTTATAACGTTGTTATGAATTTCAGCTCAATAAGTTTATTGATCTCTTGAGCCTATGATGGTAGATTCCTGCCTGCCGTTTTCTGTGTGGCGGATTCAATTAAGCACCAAACACCTGCCTCTGTGGAATCCGTGGCTAGACGCATTCACAAACCAATAAATGGTCTCTATAGTCTTCAAAACAGCGTGCCAACGGAACGGAGATATTCTAGGCTCCGGGGCAGGGAGAGTCTATTTCAGGACACAGGTGATGCGGAGACGAAATGAATGACGGCAGGAATAATGGAGTTGAAGACGCGAAAGAAAATTTTCACTTTGGGGGACAGAGTTGGGATTGATAAACTGAGGGGCTGACAAATTGGAAAAGGCAGGCAAACATTGAGCTGCGGATAGTCGACGACAGCTTTTGATGTGATATGCAGACAGAGAGACAAGCTGACCGACAGACAGACCTGCCAGCCAGCCATACATTGATTGTAGAGACAAGGGATTGACTGGCTGACTGACTTTAAAGGGATGTAACTTACAAAGTATTGTTTTCTGTCAGCGTTTGTCAATGTGACACCATGGCATTACACTCAAAATTTGCAATAGTTGAAAAGAATTACTTTGAAATTGTAAAATAATTTCAGGCCAAGAAAAGAATGCTGTGTTACCTATTTTATTTTTAAAAAAAGTGGATCATGGGTGTTTTGTTTTTGCCTTTAAATTTTTAGAGCCCCCAAAAAATAGGGATGAGGGTTTATTATTTTAATTTTTTTTCGTGCATTCGTAACAGTTAATGCTGCATTTTCTGCACTGTTTATAGGCTTCGCTACACGAAGACCGCACTGTGTACATACTTCCAAAAATAAGAATATAAAAAATGTACATAAAATGCAGGACAATGTCTGCAAAAAGTAGGCTAATAATTTAATGAATAATTTTCAAATAAAAACACTTTTAGGTATACGAGCAAGGAAGGAGGGTGAAGCTTGTATACGAGCAAGAAAGGAGGATGAAGCTAAGCTCAGTTACGGAATCCAAGAAAAAGAAATCAATCATTATTGACCTACATGTACACCCTCCAGCCTGTAGGGGAGCAAGACATTAAGTTCTTGAATATTTGGCAGGCAGACCGTTTGGAGAGTGGGAGCAGTGCACTGAATCAAAATTCATGGAGTTGGAAATTGCATGGAGTTGTCTTCCCGGTGTAGCGGGCGAGGCAATGCCTCATTTTTTTTTTAATTAATTTTTTTTGGTGATTTTTCTTGCTGTAAACAGAAATGTGGGGCGCTGTGGTCCAGTGGTTACGGTGATCGACTTGTGTGCCGTGGAACATGGGTTCGAACCCTAATGGGGAACATGCTCGTGTTCTTGGGCAAGACACTTTACTACAATTGCCTCTCTCCACCCAGGAGTATAAGTGGGTACCTGTGAAGGTAGAGGCCAGATTGCGCTGATGCTTGTGTTCTTAGGCAAGACACTTTACTACGATTGCCTCTCTCCACCCAGGAGTATAAATGGGTACCTGTGAGGGTAGAGACCAGATTGCGCTGATGCTTGTGTTCTTGGGCAAGACACTTTACTACAATTGCCTCTCTACACCCAGGAGTATAAATGAGTACATGTGAGGGTAGAGGCCAGATTGCGCTGATGCTTGTGTTCTTGGGCAAGACACTTTACTACAATTGCCTCTCTACACCCAGGAGTATAAATGAGTACATGTGAGGGTAGAGGCCAGATTGCGCTGATGCTTGTGTTCTTGGGCAAGACACTTTACTACAATTGCCTCTCTCCACCTAGGAGTATAAATTGGCACCTGTGAAGGTAGAGACAAGATTGCGCTGATGCTTGGGTTCTTGGGCAAGACACTTTACTACGATTGCCTCTCTCCACCCAGGAGTATAAATGGGTAGCTGTGAGGGTAGAGGCCAGATTGCGCTGATGCTTGTGTTCTTGGGCAAGACACTTTACTACGATTGCCTCTCTCCACCCAGGAGTATAAATGGGTACCTGTGAGGGTAGAGACCAGACTGCGCTGATGCTTGGGTTCTTGGGCAAGACACTTTACTACGATTGCCTCTCTCCACCCAGGAGTATAAATGGGTAACTGTGAGGGTAGAGGCCAGATTGCGCTGATGCTTTTGTTCTTGGGCAAGACACTTTACTACAATTGCCTCTCTCCACCCAGGAGTATAAATGGGTACCTGTGAAGGTAGAGACTAAATTGCGCTGATCTCGAGCTGCTGCAGAAAAAAAATGGTCTCATTCCTGATGAACAGGGATAACGATATTTGTGATGCGCATTTGATCATATTCATATCTGCGCAATATAAATGTCGTAAGTTATTATTATTATTATACACTGCACAAGCTTGGTTAAGTTGGACAGTGGTTCCTTGCACACAAACTTTGTTGTGTTTTAAATGGTCCGTGGTGTGACTAAATTCATTTAGTGAGACGGTAGACCCACGGTGTGTGCATACATGTATATATCTGGACCAATTGACCCACAAAAAAAAACCGAGCGACTGCGCAATCACTGAGTTTGGCTCTAGGCAGAGTTCTAGAAACAGCAACCCTCGATAACCTGCGAACTGGATACATTCATTAGTTTGCAGGCCTGTGCCCAATTCACCGAATATTCGTTTATCAACCGAATATTCTGAAAATCATTTTTCAATTAAAAAATGTAAGCATTCTCTAGGACATGATTAAATTGTGTGTTTTTATTTTTGTCAAGTGCCACAGTTTTGTTGTAAAGCCATTATCGTGTAGGATTTGAGAACTTTCATGGGGAATATTACCTCAACTTTCTTCTTTAAAATTAGTCAAATTAAAAAAACAAAAATAGCAGCCACTCTTACCTATTCTTAATATTGTTTAACCCTACCCCCTAGTCCCTTTTTGATAGGAACCATCCTCATATTTCTCCAAAATCCTTCAGTTTTGCACTTATGTTCAAATGAAGGATATAATACCCACTGCCTCAATCATTCAAAATCCTCCAACAGCCCCGCCTCTCAAAATGCATTCAGCCTCTATCCTCCCAAATCTTCCTCTCCTTCAAACAATCCTCCAAAATCGACCGATATGTCCATGTGCCCTCAATCCTCCACAATCTTCCAAAATTTGTATGTTTCATTCAGCCTCAATCCTCCAAAATCATCCTCTCCTTCAAACAATCTTCCAAAATCAACTGATACTGAGTGTCCATGTGCCCTCAATCCTCCACAATCCTCCAAAATTTGTAGGTTGCATTCAGCCTCAATCCTCCAAAATCATTCTCTTCTTCAAGTTCAAATATCATTCAGCCTCAATCCTCTAAAATCAACCGATTCTGGATGTCCATGTGCCTAGCTCAGTCCTCCATAATCCTCCAAAATTGTGTGTTGCATTCAGCCTCATTCCGCCAAAATCAACTGATGGATGTCCATGTGCCTAGCTCAGTCCTCCACAATCCTCCAAAATCGTATGTTGCATTCAGCCTCATATCCTCCGAAATCATCCTCTTCTTAAAACAGTATTCAGCCTCAATCCTCCAAAATCAAACTGATACTGAACGTCCATGTGCCCTCAGTCCTCCTCAATCTTCCAAAATTTGTATGTTTCATTCAGCCTCAATCCTCCAAAATTATCCGCTCCTTCAAACAATCCTCCAATACTGAGTCAACCAATACTGAGTGTCCATGTGCCCTCAATCCTCCACAATCCTCCAAAATTTGTAGGTTGCATTCAGCCTCAATCCTCCAAAATCATCCTCTCACTTCAAACACCATTCATCCTCAATCCTCCAAAATCAACCCATACGGAATGTCCATGTGCCCTCAATCCTCCACAATCCTCCAAAATTTGTAGGTTGCATTCAGCCTCAATCCTCCAAAATCTTCCAAAATTGCCTGGTGGACTTTGAAGGATTGAGGACGGTTGGGGTTAATAACCTCATTAACACACGCAAATCCCCGATCGGCACTGAGCCAGTTTAGGCTAGCAAATGTTTAACTTGATAAGTGCATTTCGAAATTGAATACTCGGTCAAGTCCGAGTTGGAATAGTTGAATACTAAATTATTCGAAAACACACCGCCCTATGGTTTGGTGACGTCTAGAAATTGCCCAGAAGGCAATAAATTAGTTATTCATCATTCCATTGCAATGGAATTAACGATGCATTGCGCCATTCCCAATACGTGCACACTTGTGTGATCATTTCTGTTGTCTCGCGATTGACAGAAAATAAAATGTAAAAAAAAAATTGCCAAACAAAATGCACCTCTCATGAATCTTGTAGGGTGTCTGGAGGATCAATTTTGATCAGAAATGACTGAAAATATTGTGACTATACGTTGTACAAGTACACCATTTTATCCAAGTAAACAAAAACTGTAATTTGTTGACATTGCCTGGAACAATGTTTCAAAGTTCACATCTTTGCAATCTGCCAGAACGCTGTTACTCAGTAGTTGGTGTATAATTATTCAAACAATTCAAGTTGAACGGTAGTATTCCGCAGTAATCACGATCATTAGTTTCAATTGAGTTGAAATAAAAACCAGTTAGAGCCACAAACCATTGAGTCAATGTTCTGTCAAGTATACTAAACCCATACAAAAACTCAAACACTGCCCAAAATATCCCACTCCAGCGCAGCTGAAGTAGGACGCATTTGCTGTTTGTAGGTCAATATGAAAGCTTCTCAATGAGTTAATGAATGTTTGCATGACCCTCATATCCCAGGTTTATAATGCAGAGTGCAGCGTGGTGTTCGTGTCCGCGTCCAGCCCTCCGTTCTAATTGCAAATTAATTGAGTAGATCAATATAGATGCATCAGGGACAGGGAACCTACGGAGCTGAGAAGATTGTCTAGACAGCCAAGTATTGAAGAGACGGTAGTATCATTTGGACAAAGATGGGCGGGCCAGTTTGATGGGGGGGGGGGGGTAGATGCAAATACACTGCATCCCTTCTGGGCAGACTTTCATTTTTTCAGAATATTTGAGAAAATAACTTTTAATAAGTTTTCATTCTTGAAAATTGGTTGCACTCAAGATTTCCAGTTTCCCCAAGGTGTTTTTGAGTTTCATCCCACGAAATAGATTCCATTTCAAAATTGCTATTTTGCAGCGAAACAAAGTTATTCACTCTTGAATGAGACATCGACCGCAAGCAGCGGCCCAATGGTTGTTGATTTGTTATTTTACAGTATTTCAAATTATTGGCTGCCAGACAATTCCGTTCTCGTATAGGCTAGGCTGGTTCCCGCCCAACAAGCAGTATCAATAATGTATGGGCTGGGAGGGAGCCAGTCTGCTTGCAAAGCGGATCTGTTTGTGCTCATAACAATCATGCCTTTTATTCAGAGAGGAAAAAAGGGAGGAGTTGAACTCTTTTTCTTTTTCTACTTCTTTCCAACACAAATTGACTCTGTAAAGTTCCTGGTGTCTTTTAGTACTTGACCGATTCCACCTAAATCCATCACTGACCCTGCTTCACATAATGCTTCAGGACCAAATCTGCTGAAATGCACCACAAGACCACCACTACTATAGGTGGATTTTGATGGACTTGGTACTCATGGCTTGCCTACCAAAATCCCCAAAATGGGGAATGGATTTTGATGTATTTTTCCAGGGAAGGTTAGGGTTCATCTCTCAAAAAAAAAAGATAGTAAAATCGGCTTTCTTTTAATTCAGTCATTAATTGGAAACTAATTGCAACATACATGTAGATCTAAATTTTGAACAAAAACCCAGCATTGATTACCCAGTTGTTTGAATATTCTTTCTTTTTCTTTTTCCTCAAATGTCAAATGATCAAATCCCCGCCATATTGGATTTCAGGTGGAAAAGTGCAGTGTAATTTAGCATGAAGTCATGTAATAACTTATTCATGGCTTTGTAGAGAGTGGGCCATTGAGCTGCAAAAGGGCAGTAACTCCTATGGTGTGTTGTGACAATTCTGTGCCAGTTCTATATTTCACAGATGAAACAGGTGATATCGGAGAAATCCCGTAATTACCATGGAAATGCATTATTAATTTTTTATTTTTCATTGGCAGCTACTGGATCTACCGGTAATTCTTGACAATCATGATGCAGCCAATTTGGTCAATGCAATGTAGGGCTGTTCCAAAAATACCAAATATCTGAATAATTGATCATCTACCGATATCCAAATATTAAATCAAATATTAAAAGAATGTGAGTGGTCGCAAGAAAATTACAAAAAATTGTACATGATGTTTTTATTATTTGTACAGGGTGACCTTAAAAAAGTTGTGCTAGCAAATACCGTTAAATTTCTTCAAAGTACCTAACATAAGTATAATTTGATGGAGTGTATTAATTATACTCTTGTGTATAATCAATCAAAATGTCATGGAAACCCATTCATGCATACCAGAGCTGTTGCAGATTATATAAGGATGTGTGTTTTTCAACCATTCCAATGGGAATTACACATTGCATTGGAAATCGCTCAACCGGCACTCTGCAATGGGTCTTTTCATTAAAGAGGTTGTGGAATGCTCGAAGACATTTCCGTCATTTTTGGGGTATATGTAGCCTAAGGTGTGATGAAATAAAAACGACTATTGTATGCACAGTAGCATACACGAGTCCTGTTTATTACGTCACGATTTACTGCATTTTGTTTGCTGTCCGCAACGACGACTTTTACACAGTTGCACGTTCGGGTCGAAACTGGACCTGAAAAACAGCTCTCAAAAGTACCTTTTGTACTCATTTAATGACAGAAACAATAGTCGTTTTTATTTCATCACACCTTAGGCTACATATACCCGAAAAATGACGGAAATGTCTTCGAGCATTCCACAACCTCTTTTACTGTGTAAATCACATTGGAACAGGTGAAAAACAGTTTGCCATTGATAATCTATTGTATCTCTGGTTTGCATGAATGGATTTTCATCAAATTTTAAAAAGAGTACAATGTACAATATACTCCATCAACATGAAATGCTGATGTTGGATATTTGTTGAGAAATTTAAAGATGTCTGCTTGCACAACTTTTTTGGGAATTTCAGTGATTTTATTCTTTTTCGTCAGCTTTTTGTGAATGGTCACTTTACATGCATGATATGAGAGCTCCGGGAGGAATGTTAGCCTCATTTTAAATCTTCAAGATCTGTCAAAGTACTCAGATAACCTTGAAAAATAATAATTTTAACTGTCACCTCTATGTCAATTTTCAAATATTTGAGTATTCAATCAAAGCCAAGTTCAAATAATCGAAAACTGAAATTATTCAAAAACGTGAAGCACTAATATGATGGGCACGTGTGGAAATGTGTGGTCTAGCGGTAGAGCACAGGGTTCATGATCGTGAGGTTGTGGGTTCGAGCCCCGCCGTGGCCATGCGTGTTGTGCCCTTGAGTAAGGCGCTTTACCTCAATTACTCCTCTCAACCCAGGTGTTAAATGGGTACCGGCATTCTTCAATGCTGAGAAGGTAACAGACTCGCTGTGGAGGAGGTGTGGCGATCCCCCCACAGCAGCATATGAGTCTGGCCCTATCGCTTCGAAAGAGAGATGGGCACTCCGTTCCTGTGAACACAGGTTTGTCCCCTTTAATATGATGGGGATACATTTCAATGAATAATTTGGCATGTATTGTTTTTTTTTTACTCCAAATTAGGTCGGCCATGTGGAAGAACTGGAGCTTGTGCCAGGCAAAACACACCTACTGAAAACCATAAACATGAAGCCGGTTATATTTGGTAGGTTTTGAAAAATGTCACACTTGCAATTTGAAATTGAGATTTGAATAGAGTTTGCCCTTCTCGAATTCTTTTTAAATTTCTAAAAACTGACTACTTTAACTTTGGAATTTCAAAGTTAAACATAAAAATTTACTGGAGCAGGGTTTGAACCTGCGACCTCCGGATTGCCGTTCCGGCGTTCTACCAACTGAGCTATCCAGCCCTATGTTGGTGGTTCCCCATTTTTTCAATGTCTTTGTTTAAGGGGTGCCTTCATTTCATGTATGACTGCACAGTACAATTTTGAAGCACTTTTCATAGGACATTCCTTGACATACATTTTTAGCAGCTGTGTTATCAAGCTTTTTTTGTGTTTGGAAGATTTATCAATTTTTTTTCAGTGATTGTATAATTTGTTTTTACTTCCCAACCAGAAATCCCTAATTTCTTCACGAGTGAAGAGTGTAGCCATATCATATCATTAGCCAAGGAACAGGGCTTGCATGATAGCGCCACCAAGTCAACTGGGAATGGGAAAGGCCTCGCACTGCGCGACGTCAACGGAGACCAGAAGCTTAGTCTGAGGGAGGTAAGAACTTTCTTCGTCTTTTTAAAATGGAAGTTTTGGGACTGATTTTACCAAATCTGTTGTTGTTGAATTTAATATTTTGGGATGGAGAAGAGGTAGTGGTTTATCATTTTCCAACTCTGTATGAAAGTCTAGCTGAACAACTTGGAGACTTGAAGTAATGCAAAAGTAATTTTAAAGGTAAAATTTAGAAGTAGTGTGTAGATTTAGATTTGTGACAATTTGTTACATAAAAGTTTGGCTCTTCGAGAAACTGTTTTTGTGAAGTTTTAGGATATTTGAGTGCCTCATTTTTGGAGGTGGTCTGTGATGTCACCAACTTCAATTCCTATTCAATGCTTAACCCAGATTCAGCGTATGTGATGCGATCAAGCTACATGAGTCGTTTGTCGGGAATTTTCATTTTGAGATACAGGCCAAAATAGGGCCACTTCATCACATCACTTCATTACATCTTTTGGTGTTCCGACTTCCATAATTTTTGAACTAAACATGGTATCAGCATGTAGTTTTCACAGCAGTCATGCTGAGATTGTGCTCTTTTCAAATCTGTAATATACAAAAAATTCGACCGGGTCAACAAACGACTCATTAACAGCTTGCTGGCATCACATATCCAGGAGAGAGTGGCCCAAGTAAAATTTACACCCTTTCACTTAATTGATTGTTTTTCTGGATCTAGGGACACAAATAGAATGGCGTAGAAAGGAGCAGATTGGAAAATAGTCGGGCTTTAATGTAATGTATTATTTTATTGTTAAAAAAAAAAACATTAAACAGTTTTAATTGTTTGTTTTTCTGAATGTTGCACTTTTTTGGCAAATTCTTTATTTTTCTGTCAATGGATAAAAAAAGAAGTTCACTCATAATTACACTGTTTCAGCTTCAACTGACCTTAGAAGACGGCTATGACGTATTCCTGGATGATGATGACATCAGACAAATGTAAGTGGTTGATCTGGGCAACAACAAAATGAGAGGATACAGCTTTTAGGATATTTTAAAGACTCTGAGATGCAACCAGCACCTTTAACAGCCTCCGTCCCAGACGCACTCAACTTGCATCCTCGTAATTCTCTAAATCAGCGTCAACACCTACACCATAAGCCGGAGACGTATTTTAAAAGGTTCATTAGACATGATCACCTTAGCGTGTAGGGATCAATTTGTCGTCTAATCTTGCCCCTGAACCGTTTCTCGGATCCAGTTATCCACTGACCTGTTTTTTTTTCCCTGTCCTGTTTTTGCTTTGTCTGGAAATTCAGGTCAAGAAGATCCTTTTAATAATAGTATTTGTCTGAAAGCTGGACGTCCTTAAAAAGTCTTTGACAACAACGTTTTGTATGGTTTAATATTCAATGTCTTAGAACTGACAGATATGGACAGGATTTTTTCCTCAGTTGGAGTTTTAAAGGTAGAGTAGGTCTATATCATAGGTCTGTGCATTTTTTTTTCAATTGAAACACCAAACCTGCTCCTACTCTAGAAGGGTGCTAAACAACTAACCTGATGAAATTTCAGCTCAGTGAAGGCTGTATATTCCGAGAAATTAATATTCTACGATCTCAATTGCAATTTGGCTATGTTTGAATTGGCCTGCCATATGTACTTAGAATGTAATTTGAGTAAGAAATTGTTTTGACATAAATTGTTATATCGTGTACATATAAAAGTCTAGTGTTACACCACAATTCACCACCTGAATTGTATTATTCATCTATTTCAAATCCAGCAGCTGAAATGTCGTGCCAGGGATTTTCAACTCATTCCAAACCCATTTTTTTACTTGATATTTACAATCATAAAATTTACGATTCCATAAACTCTGCAAGATAGTAATCTACTTTTTATGCCCGCTCCAACTTTAAGATTTAAGATATGTATCAATATGATCGTTTTTACAATTTCTTCTGTAATATTCTGTAATACTCTCTGAGATAAGCATCCACTTTTATGAACGTCTCAAACCTTTCAGATTTGAGATATGTAGAAATATGATCGTTTTTACAATTTCTTTTATAATATTCTGTAATATATTCTGAGATAAGCATCTACTTTTTTATGAACGCTCAAACCTTCATGATTTGACATCTGTAGAACAATTAAGATTGGTATACCAATATAAATATATATTTGTAATAATTTTTTGGTAACACTACATTAGCTAGAGCAGAGCTAGACCTCTGCTCTATTCCGCGCTTGGATGTAACCCAATCCTGGAGTGTGACATCCGCCACAACCATGGGCATAGCATCAATGTAGAACTGACAAAAAAAAGGTTTTCATACACGTAGGGTTAAAGGTAGTATACAACATTTGCAAACAGCAAAAAACAAAACTACCACATGTTTTATGAAATACCTTACTTGACTGTGAGTGAATAATAGTCTCAAGCATCCTGAGAAATCATGGCACCTGGTGTGCTGTCGTTTTCAAGAAAAAGAGGATTTTTTGTATCAATTTCCAAGTATGGTCGGATAACCATGTTGGACAGCCATGTATAAAATAGACGCGAACGGGCATCGATCGCGACAAAGTCAGCTTCCCCGACAACTTTCGTCAAGAGTGCATTTAGTGACAACGGCATGGCATTTGGTCAATTTTTGGTCAAGCATTTTTGGTCAATTTTCTGGGACACCATGACAGACAGACAGACAGACAGACCGACCGACTGACTGACAATTGTGACATGTAGAATCTCCTAACATGACCAAAACAGCGGCCAATGATGTGACAGTAAATCAAGTGAATGGACACTTTACAATCAAAAGTGGCCTTGGGAGAAACTTAAGGAACAGTTAAAATTTCTAAATGGATTTGAATTGCTCTGCCCGGAAGTGTGGGTATTTTTTTTCTCAACAAGATTACGAGCTTGTAACTCACAGAAAATTCTGCTGAATTAAATTAAATCTCGTTGCTTTGGGACTCACATCAGATTTTTTTTATCCACAACCTTGAGCTATTTTGCCAGCTGCTGCTAGACTCAAAAGGCAATGGAGGCAACTCTGCATAAGCGAATCCTCGAAGCCTATTTGTCGAGGTTTCTAGTAATATTTTTTTAGTAATCTGAATGAAAGCTTTTTTGATTGCCTATTTTGTAAAAGATAGAGATGTGCTGTCCTGTTAAAGGTAATATGCTGTAATTTTCAGAAACGGATGGATTTTTGTAAGACTGGCCTGTTTAAAGTTTTGTGTTCATAGATGCTGTTCAAAAATGCTGTTCTTGTAGTCTAGTTCTCTGACCCTACTTAAGATGGAACAGAGCAATGTAAAGATGTCATCTATTGTCAGGTCAGAGAACCAGACTAGGTAGCTTGCACTGTTCACAGATGTGTAACCGATTGCAAACATTACATGGACTAACAACATTTGGTAATTGGGGGCAGTATTTGAAGGAAAAAAATCAGCCTTTTTCCAGCGATGGTTGGCTGACCATCGTTGGAAATTGATACAAAAATTCCACTTTCCTTGAAAATGACAGCACACCATGAAATCCACATGATGCTTGAGACTGTTATTCACTTACAGTCAAGTAAGGTATATTATCAATAATTTGGAAGTTTTGTTTTTGATGTTTGCAAATGTTGCATATTACCTTAAAATCTAGAATTTGTTGAAAAGAAGAATTCATTCCCAAATTTACCCACCCTTTTTTCAGTGATCATTTAGTCTAGTTTGTGCTGTGTGAGAAAGATATTTCTAAATAGGAGAGTAGTACGTAAGTGCGCAGTAAGGAAAAAATCCGGCAATTTTCTGGCACAGATCCTCATCAATACTTCATCATCGCGCTGGCGATACTTAAGTTTCAGTTATGATGCCTTCTTGCTCGCCTCTTTACAGCCAGAGTGACGGTTGATGTCAATTGAAGGCCGAGTCGCGCCGTTTTGTCTTACAAATTGCGGCGCTCGGCTTGCTCATTAAAGAGGCACTCATGGGTTGCATTGTGTAATGAAAGGATCGATTAGCTGTATCCTAATATAGAATAATTGGGAGACGTTCTGGCAAAATGAGACAGAACTGGGCACAGGCCGTAGTGGAGAAAAATGCAAAATAGGGGTGAATTTTTTTCTTACATTTTCAGATTTATTGATATTTGTAATCTGTGATATTCTCATTACATATATTTTAAAGGAATGGTATAAGAATTCTCCGCTAACGCATGAAATATACTAACTGTATGCACAAAAGTTCCTTTTTCAGTATTGTGGATTTTTCGCTAATAGTACGCGGAGCCACGAAATTGGGACCTGGCCCTCGTACGTTAGTTCCACGCAAAAGTGGACATGGCTGAAAAATGAAAAATTTATGAAATCTTCAGAACTACAAACATCACAACCTCAAATGTGGTATCAAATGAAAGGGGAAAAGGGGAAACAAGATCTTTTATTTGAGTGGTGTGCCAGTGAGATACAATGTGGTTAAATGAATTTTTGTCCAAAAACTGGGTTTGGGGCTAAAATGACAGATTTTAGGTAGTCATTTTGACATCTTGTTTTCACATGCATCTTGTTATTAAGGCAGAGAAAACAGCACTTAGGATAATATGATTCAGTATGATTTTTTTATCACGTGTTTGAAAGTGATTTCAGACAGGTAATATCCGTACCATTATAATGTAATGTCTATAACTACAAAAACATGATGTTTCCATACCATCAAAGTTCCTTTTTGGAAAATGTCATTGGTGTTTTTATAGAGTGAACCTATATCAACCACAACATATTTTTTTATATTAAATTCTTGCAAGAAACATCACAGATTTTTATCAATGCGTACTGAAAATCATCAAAAACCTGTCTCAAAGCGATACATCCATAACGGATTACAGCAATTATATCTTATTAGGCATAATTAATTCAGCTCACATTACATTAATCATGTCATGTTGTACATGTACATTAAAGCCTAAGCTAGAGTTGAACCAAACATATAATAATTATGTTCTTTGACTGCAGGTATTTCATTTTATTGTTTCATATTTTTTTGGTGACTGCTCTATGTTCCGACACCCCTATGTTCCGACAACCTAGATTGTGTTACTCCCGGTTAGGGTTAGGGTTAGGGTTAGGGTTAGGAATAGGAATATGTGCAGTCGGAACATAGGGGTGTAACCATTTTTTTAGGCTCTGAATGTAACGTCTGTAACTATGGAATTGCCCGAAGTACAGTCTCTATCCTCATGAACTCCACAGCTTAAACCAATTCAGAATTCAACAAATTGCAGCTTTAAAGGGAATATACAACATTTGCAAACATCGAAAAATAAAACTACCAAGTTTTTGCGAAATACCTTAACAGGATGTTGGTAAATGACAGTCTAAAGCATCCTGTAAAATTATGGCACCTGGTATACTGTCATTTTCAAGAAAAGTGGTATTTTTGTATCAATTTCCAACGCTGATCGGCCGATCAGCGTTGGAAACAACTGGCTTTTTTTCAAATACTGGCCCCAATTAACCATTGCACTTGTTTGCAATCGATTACAAACCTATGAGCGGGTACGAGCCAGCTAGACTGGTTCCCTGACCTTACAATTTCCCAATGTATGTAAACTGCTCTGTTTCTTCTTATATGGAGTCAGGGAACCAGACTACAGGAAAATGATCGTTTTTCTTGGTTTTTATAGCATTTTCGAACCCAAAACCTCCAAAAAGTCAGTGTAACTATATTTGCTTTATATTTCCAACCCCCCAATTCCATCCATTTCTGAAAATTACAGCAAAAGCAAATGATGTATATTCCCTTTAAATATCGACATTAAGTCCCATGAGATGCCTCTAATGTGCAATCGAGGCGAAAATGGAAAGGAAGACGGGCAATGTCATGGGGTCAGAAATGAATACCAGGCAACATCTGTGAGATGAATTACAATTGCATGAAATGGACTGCACGACCATTCACCAACTCCAACATTTTCTGTGTTTGCTAAAATTTGTTTAAAATTCTCTTTTTATCAGCATCATTACAGATAATTTGTGGTAATAAAACACTGTTTCAGTTTAAAAAAAAAAGTCTACTTTTACTGTAACATGTAAGGCTCAGATGAAAACTTTTTTTGCGCGATGAAACTAATTTGGGGTATATCTCCAAATTATGTTGTTTAAAAAATTTCCAAGCTGAATACTGAATAATTCTTTTCCCATCTCTGTGACAATTTATTGATGGAGTCTGGATGCATGCAACGGTAAATTACCTTCCTATTCAGTGTTGCCATGGCACTGGATTTTCTTGCAGCGTCCTATTGTTACCATGACAACTGTATATGTGCTCAAAACCGTAGGTTAATGGCGGATGGGTTGTGGTTGGTTGGGTTTGGTTTTGGAAAATGAAGACAGGCCCGAGGATTGACCAGAACCGAACCTTTTTTTCACTATATAAAGGCCTCCCCAGACAACAAGCAAATACAAACATCATACAATACAGCACAGTCATATGACAGATTACTTAAAAAAAAAAAAGGACCAAAATATTTTTTAAAAGGACATTAAGATCCACATAACAATTTAGGGAAAAAAGATATATGAAAAACGTGACAATCGTGATGCGATCAAGCTAAATAAGTTGTTCGTCGACCCTGGTCATTACTGCTGTGAAAACCGCATGCTGATACCATCTTTAGTTAACAAATTATGGAAGTTGGAACACCAATAGATGTGTGTTGTGATGAAGTGGCCCTATTTTGGCCTGTATCTCCAAATAAAAATTCCCAACAAACGTCTTGTTTAGCTTGATCGCATCACAATTTATAAAAATTAGGTCGAAAATTTCAGTTACATGAAAGCTGACTGAATGATTTTGTTTCTGTCTCTTTGCATTTTAATTGGTTTTGGATATACTCTCTGTTCGTTTTGCAGGTATTCTGAGATCGGCATTGATCTAAACAGTGATGGTGAGTTACTTTGGATGATATCACTGCTACACTTTAAAGCGTGCAGGCTCTGTAGTCACTATGTGGACCTGTGAAATAAAAAGGGGTCCACACGATGCAGGAACTTTATGTGGACTTGCACAGGTCCACACAGTGTTTTCCACTCTCTGGAATAAGAGATTCTGCAGGTGGCAACGTTTTTAACCATGTTGTTTTCTGTACTACATGAGAACAAATGAATGTCTTCGTAGTGTATGTATCACAAACATGCGTGGTTTTCGCTAATTGTTCTATATGTTCGCCCGTGAAGCGTGCATTCTCCCGCGAAGCAGGCAACTTGCCCCCTAAGCAGGGGCGACAGGTGGTGGCGCGGCCTCCCTCTGCATAGCCTTGACTTCAAGGCCGTGCTCATCAGCAGGCGTGCATCACTGGGCATAGCTTACCCGGTGTAGCATGAATTTAGGTTTTATGAAATACGGACTCATTGGTGGTATTGCGCATGCTCATGCAGAGATAATTAGGAGAGGGACCGGTCACATGAGAGGGTTTAACCAATTAAAGGGAAAAAGAGTCCGATTTTCATACGAGTCCGATTTTCATATGACACCAGCTCCACGCATATTACGAAACCACGATCGTCGAAGCCCATAGTACATACTTAAAGCCATACCATGTGGAAGCATATGGGCCGTGACTCCCACATAGGGTGATGCGTGTGCACGTACTGTACGGAGTATGAACAGAGTATATAACAGTTTGAGTATGTACTCCGGCCTCGTACGACGGATTGGGGCTTCGTCGTGTGTGTAGAGCCGGCTAAGCTATGGTCAGTGATGCGCGTGTGAGCTGATACAGCGCAGCCTTGCAATTAAGGCTACCACGTACCGGCGAAGTAGGCCAAGGGAAAGCCTTAATTGTTATTAACGTACATGCATGTGTACTCTCTTTGAGGGAATTGACTGTTGTTTTTATGGTTTGAGACATTTTGTCCACAAGAAGATGTCCCTACTAATGCTTTATTTTTGTCGCAGCTGTGGTTTTTGTGTGTGTACATTTCGGGGGTTTACAGTATTACCGACTGGCTGTCAATTCTGTGGTGCTTTTATTGAAGCATGAGAATTTGGGAGGACATGGAAAACGAAATGAATTTCGTATCATTATCCTTTAAAGATTTTAATCAGTGTTTTAGTCAATACTTTTTTTTTGAGTACAAGTTACTTGCACATGAGTACTTTGACCATGAGAACGAGTACAGGTACCCAAGTCCAAGTATTTGCACCTTTGAGTAAAGTTTTGTGAAGCCAAGTCTGAGTACTTGAACCTCTGAGTACAAGTACAAGTACTTAGACCTTTGAGTATGAGTACTTTATGGAGTACTCGAGTAAAAATGATTAAAATCTCAAGAAGTGTGTGGAAACTGAAACCACCGAGATTGAGGTGTTTTCTTTTCATACAAAACTAAATTATTTGATTTTTCTCGCAAGTGCTTATAATCGAGTACAAGTACTTTGATGATGGAGTAAAATATCAAATGGTTGAGTCCAAGTACTTTGTTTCTCGAGTGTGAGTACCTTGCATTCGAGGCTGAGTATTTTGACATTTAAGCTTGAGTGCGAGTACGAGTATTCTCAATAAGTACTGGGGAACAAGTACTCCAACAATGATTTAAATTATTTCTATTGATGAAGGAGTTTTTGTTTTGGGAGGCAACTGTCCGTTGGTATTAGGAGCATCACTTTGTTCTACCACCACCGCTTCACAATGTTCGACTAATTTCTCACCGCTGATATTTTTTCCATCCTGTCTTAACTCGAAGGGTTCTTGTCCAGGCAAGAGGTCAATGGCAAGACCATCGGCAAGATCTCAACCTACATCACAAAGCTGCTGGAGGAACAGCCAATTAAGAAGTCACGGTTCAGTGAGCAGACGTGGATCTACCCAGACCAGACCGAGGATCCGCTCGTCCAGTCCTTCCAAGACAGGTGAGTTGTAGAATATGGGCGGCCATCTCACAGGGGGACTAGCCCTGGAGGGTGCAACAAGTAAATAGGCCAAAAATCTGTCTGCCGAGCTCACGAATAACTGTTATATATTCAAATTATTTTATATTAGAGAGTTCTGAGAGCCATGGAATTGGGGAATTGAGGACATATGGCACTATGCACTCCTGGCCTGGACTAGGGCTTCCAATTCTGAGCATTTCGGATGCAATTGGATCTGAAAGTGGTGCTACTTAGCCATGTTGTGGAGGGATCCTTTTTCAAAATGGCTACTTTCCAGTTTGGGAAATATCATTCATTTTAGAGGTGGTCTTCTTTGGGTGAGAATTTCTCCAAAAGGTCATCGGTCAACTCACCAAAAATTGAAAGGAAAATGAAAGACGACATTTTGATCATCGTTTTTCTGTGCATCCTGAATGCCTGTGAGAGTTCTGAGTATTTTTGTAAAGAATTTTGAAGTATGGGGTTTTATCACTGGTGTCTATGGGAATTTATTCACTTGGTTGCACTGCATGTGCATTTGTGTATAATCTTTAACCAGGTATGCAACAGGTGGTTAGGAAAAGTTCAAGTAAATTTTCAACTAATTTCAAAATAGAAATAGAAGCACATTTTAATTGTGTTAAAATGAGATTATTCAGTAATCTCTTAAAATCAAGCAGAATCTGTGGGAGAGATGTTATAAAACAAATATTGACTGCTTTTAATATCTTTTTTTTTAGCTGAGGGAAAATAGAATGCTCCATGGATCACCTCAGGAGGCTAGTTTTACTACACCACTCGAAGCAGTCAATATTTGTGTATTATACCACAGCCCTACTAATTTTCTGCCTGATAGGCAGCAATGCATAAACTACTATCGTTTTCAATGCAATGTTCCTTCAGTTAACAGATTGTTGACCATGCATGCCATGACATTTACAAAAAGCCAGACACGACCTTTGTGAAAAAGGCAAAGGTTTAACCTTCTAAAAAAAACAAAAAACCTAAACTATTTATAGTACGTAGTGTTACGGAATTGTTGCACAGGCTTTAACTTTGACCTTGGTACTGAAAAATGTCTAGTGGTAAAATGAGTATTAGTAACACCATGGAGGATCAATAGTTTAGTTTTAGTTTGGGAAAAATACAGCTCGATTTTAGTTTTTGGGAATTTGTTTTTAACCAGTTTCTCACTAAATGTTTTGTTTCGTTTAATTAAAGAGACATTACGTGGTTAATGCTCCCAATTTGGCTACAAAAGGCATTTTGAACTAAAGTATGTTAATTGGAAAGAGCATTTAAAAGTAGGATATAAAGGTCAACACAACCATCCTTTAAAAAAACTGGGCGTTTTTGTGTTATTCTTGCGAGAACCATGTGAGAACAACTTTTGAGGGTCCAAATTTTGACCCTCAAAAATCGAGCTGTTGAGTGCTAGTTGTGAATCCTGCCGCACAGTGGTTCGCATTCTGCAGACGTGCGAGAAACAACATTTGTGTATTGGTGCTGTGTGTATTATGCGACACACACACAACGTGTACCGGACATTGAATGGACACGGCTTGAAATACGTATGCGTATGCCACAAAATGTCCGCCACGTCCGATATAAACAACCAGCTTATTTCTTTTCTTAGGAACAGTAAGACATTAGGTTAACCAGACCTTTGAAAAAGGACACCTATCCAAACCATAAAAAAAAAATTCAGGGATTTTCTTTTTGTACACAATTCATTTTCTGGATGAAATTTCATCCTTTTTCCTGTCGTTGTCCAGAATCTCCAAGCTAACCCAGCTGCCCCAGGCTCTGATTGACAAATTCAGCTACTTCCAAGTGGTGCATTATGGGAAACACGGCCATTACAACGCCCACCACGACTCCAGTTTCATCGACGAGTCGACGTGCTGCCATTTGACAGAAGACAAGCACTGCCGCATATGCAGGCAAGTCAAGAGCCGGGCCTGATTTTTATGGCTGTGTTCACCTTAGAATTTTTGCTTAGGTAGCTAGGGTAGATAATTTATCATTTGTGCATTTCTTTCGTGTGAAGCAAAGTGCTCAAAATCTAAAAACGGGTGCTTACAGACTAACCTGCTTAAAGACTAACCTGATGAAGTTTTTGCTCAATGAATGCTGCATATTCCGAGAAAAAAAATAATCTAGGATCTAGTGCTAGATTTGATTTTCATTGCATAGTTTTTCCATGTTAGTTTACAAGTCTGGTTGTTGTCGCCATTCTACAATAATAATGGCGATCATGTAAGGTGTCATTAAACTACACGATCACTATTATTTGTGTAACTAAACAGAAGCAACAAGTGTTGAAAATTCTTTAGCAGATGTGTGACGGCCATTTTCTCACAGTCGTTGACACGACAATAGATTGACCAGAGTCATTCGCACTTCAACTTCAGTGCGCATGCAATGGGTACGTCACCGACCAACCATTAGTTAACCACTGGTCCTTGGTCCAACTTGCCCTAGTTCTGAGGCCTCAGATTTTATACGCAATGAGCCATCAAATAGCCATCATGTATAAAAAGAAACAAATTACTGTTTTCATAATTGCATTCACAGATTCATGACGATCATGGTCTACCTGAACGACGTTGAAGAAGGGGGGGAGACTGCCTTCCCAGTTGCCAACAACGAAACCTACAACACGCATGTGAGCATAAGAAATCACCAACTGCTGAGGGTCGATATTATTATTGTTATTTTATTTCTGGTAATGAAACCAAGGAATCCTCAAGAGCGCCCTAGGCACTGTAAGCTCGCAAGCCTGAAGAAACCTGTAGAGAGGAGACAATGAGAAGAAATGACAGTTTTAGAGGTGGGAGGAAAAGCCCAGAAGAATATTCTGGGGAAAACCCACGGAATCAGGTAGGGACTGAAAACCCAATCAACATGTTGGCCCAGGCAGGATTCGAACCTGGGTCACAGCGGTGGAAGGCGAGAAAAGACATTGTTGTTTGGAGCTGCTAGATTGCATTGGATTCAGTAGGCTTTACTTTTTGCTGAGAGATTCAGTTAGATAGAGCAGATGCCTATACAAGTGCTGTTGTTGGATAAATCTCTAACTCCCTAGCATGATTTACTAGGAACCATACCCATCCGGGCAAATTCTAACACCATATGGGAAACTACACACGCATATTTCTGGAGGTGTGCCAACCCAATGTAAAAGACTGTCAGTTTAGGGGTACTTGTACCCATCCTGACAGATTCCAACAAAACATGCCATTGGGGTTTGATGGGTTGAGTTCTGTTTAGGATTAAGCAGGCACCAAACTTTGTGCTTGTAGCATTCTGTTGGATTCAGCCAACATGACTCGTTGAAGTTCCGGAAGGATTCAGAGGCTGCATTCTTTCAAATTACTGTGCTTATCAGACTCTATCAAACTCAAGAGACCCTATACTATGTGCTTTGTTAGATTCTGTTGGAGCTGGCAGCTTCATAGCGGTGCACATGTGAAAATCAGTAGGGTTCCTTCAATAACAACCTCATATCTTCCTCCAGTCCAGAGAGTAAATTTGTGCCAAGTCCATCACAGAGTCCATCACTCTGTTCCAGTTCTGGTCCACTCTGATAGTCTCTTCCAAATTCACCGTGTGTTGTATACCCGGGCACGTTTGGTCCAACGGTGGAGCACAGGCCCCATGATCATGAGATCGTGGCTTCGAGCCCCGCCATGGCCATGCGTGTTGTGCCCTTGAGTAAGGCACTTTACCTCAATTACTCCTCTCAACCCAGGTGTTAAATGGGTACCGGCATTATCCAATGCTGGGAAGGTAACAGACTCGCTGTGGAGGAGGTGTGGCGATCCCCCCACAGCAGCATTGGAGTCTGGCCCAATCGTGAATGAAAGAGAGATGGGCACTCCGTTCCTGTGAACACAGGTTCATCCCCTTTACCTGCATACCTCGCTTCACAGGTGTTTCGTCAGACCGGCATGATGAACCTCAACAGCCGGTGCGGAGACTCCAACCTCAAGGTCCACCCCCAGCAGGGCAAAGCCGTGGTCTGGTACAACCACTTCATCAACAACTCCACGGGATGGCTGGGGGACGTGGACCCCTTCACCTGGCACGGTGGCTGCCCGGTCACAAAAGGTCAGAAGTGGATCATGAATCGTTGGATCTCGGTCAGCGAGAGCCCAGACGTGGACCTGGCGGTGGCGCTGCCGTGACAACTAACGCCGTTTGCGCTCATCGCGGTCCTGTACTCCGGCCTGCATTTTTTGGTCGTGATACCGAAGATGAACAACTCGGGGAGGCTCGTGCAAACAATTATGGCAATAAACACGGTCTTAGGTTCTGCAATTTTGTATAGGTTGCTCGATTGCTGAATCGATCTTAGGCATTTTTGTCTCACTTTTGACAGATAGGGTCAGCCATGGACAATATGCAGCTGAGTAATTCGGAGTTTTAAAGATGCAATATTTGGTAATATTTACCAGAGGTTATTTTGATTATATTGGTGACATTTTACATTTTCATTAACTCTTTTTGGAATTGATCAAGGCCAATAATGGTTATAGTACTTGAAAAAATGTTCGGTTGTGGAAAACCAGGCAAATTACCCCTTGGACACAGACATCGACAAAATGGGGAACCGCCAACTTAAGGCTGGATAGCTCAGTTGGTAGAGCACCAGAATGGCAATCCGGAGGTCGCAGGTTCAAACCCCGCTCCAGTCAATTTCTTTGTTCAGCTTTGAACAAAAAAATAATTCATAAATTGTCATTAATTATTAAAATGTGTAAAATATCACTTGAAAATCCTTATTTATCTTTGAAACACTAATGCAACCTATCCATGTATCTTTCACTCTACGTTTGTCCTTGTTACATTAGGCTTCAAGTGTCAAATCAACATGAAATGAGACAACTGTCTCTGACTGTCTTTATTTTTCTGTAACGGCTGAATTAAGAAGGTGGAAAATCAAATTTTATTTTTTTAAATGGGCCCAATTTATCAGCACAAAATAAACCTAGAACTCATATAAAGGTAATATACAACATTTGAGTGCGTTCTACAAGTTGTAATTTTCAGAAATGGATGGTTTTAGGGGTTAATATTTAATAGCAAATATTGTTACACTGATGATTAACTTGTTAAAGTTTAGTGTTCAAAGTACTGGAAAAACCAAGAAACAAATGCTGTTTTTGTAGTCTGGTTCCCTAACCTCATGGAGGAATGCCTATATTTCAGACGAAACAGAGACGGGCATTGTCAGGTCAGGGAGCCAGACAAGATGGCTTGCACCCGTCCACGGATGTGTAACCGATTGCAAACAAAATGTGGACTAAGTAAATTTGGTGAATTGGGGGCAATATTTGAAAAAGTCATTTTTTCCCAACGATGGTCAGCCGACCATCGTTTTTTGGGGGTTGGAAATGGCAGCACACCAGGTGCAATGATTTCACTGGATGCTTGAGACTATTATTCACTTACAGTCAAGTAAGGTATTTCAGAATAATTTGGTAGTTCTGGCCTGTGAAAACCATCTGTCCCAATTAGATTTTTTTCCAAACTGCTATCAGAAAGAGCCTCACTAACTTGGTTATTTATCTCTCGAAATGAATGGTTTCATCTTACAACTCCAAAAGAATATCCTTCAATTTTTATTTTTTTTATCACATGCAGCTCGCAACAGCAGATGTGCCTGACATGTTTATCTACAATGCTGGCAAATTGGCCAGTGCAAACAATGGTAATAGATTTTTTTTCAAACTGTTATCAGAAAGAACCTTTTTCGTTTGGTTAAATATCTCTTGAAATGAATGTTTTCAACCTACAACTCCAAAGAACATGTCCTTCAATTTTCAGTTTATTTTTTTTTAGTGCAAACACTTGATAAATAAAATATTACATGCAGACCACAACTATTCCAAAAATAAAAACATATATGGCTTGATACATATTATACATGGATAATACTATTATTTACTTGCCAGATGAGTGCCTTTGTTAATATTCTATTTCAATATAAAAAAATTATACAAAACTTACATGTATGTATATTAATATGAATTCATGTACAATGTGAAACTATAATAAATACTTATTATCATTAAAATTTTGCATTATATTGTACTGAAATATTTTTAAATAAATTAAAATGTTATTTGGAATTGGTAATAAGCGCTTTTTTGAATTAAGTATTCAATTTGGAAAATGTAGAAAGTCTGCAAGTCTTAATTTGTCAGCGATGATGTGAATTATTTCACATTATTTCTTTTTCTTTGACTAAGTTCCACTTTTTTCCAAACTTTGATAGATGTCGTTTAGAGTCTGGTAAATTCTATTTTGGTGATAGTAATTAAAAGAACAGTCAATTTAAATACCAGCGTTTGTTTTGTTTGTTCGTCCTTCAGTTGTTGAAATGAGCAACGATATTTCGTAATTTTCTACCTTATGGAGACGTATATAATAGGGAAGAAAAGATTGTGTACGTCAGCACAGGACAATTTCGATAAGTGAACACGTCTTCACAAGGTTATCACGAAATAGGGAATTAGAGATATGGACTAGGAATTTCCAAAGAGTGGCGATTCGTCGAAAATTGAAGTATTTAATGTAAGGCCCAAAAAAAAGTCTCCGGTTTCTGGTATGCGCGCGCGTCGCCGTAGCCATGCGCGTCGGCAAAATGAAAAAGTTTTTTTTTCAATAAAAAATGATGTCTCAAAACCGCCAAACTCACTGGTTTGACTGGAATTCTGCTGCAGCACAGTTTAAACGTGTTTTAGATGGGGGTATGATCGAGAATAAGCTTTATGTGGACTCTCTGGACTCCCGTACATTTTGCACTAAGTTTAGTCGGGCACCATTTGCAGTCATCAGCCGACATTTGAAGCAAAAAAGTCAGGTAAAAAAAAAAAAAAGCCGCGTCGCCGCACCATTTTTTGTTTTTGGGCAAGCTCCATACCAGAAACCGGAGACTTTTTTTTTTGGCCTAAGGGGTATTACGTCCGAATTTCAGCCCAGGAAATTAATTCTGGTTAAAACAAGAGCATTTTGAAACTACATTTTCACATGCTAACATTTAAGAACATGAGAACAAAGCCTGACTCCACAAGGATACGCGTTCCAGTATGTGTGAGTGCAGAAAGTGAAAGCGACTCGTAATGATATGCAAAGTAGTGCTTTCACAGGCTGGTTTTGAATGCTGCAGAAAGCGCCGGGGAATCGCAGAGCGAACTTGCGATCGATAGAGTGTCACCGTGGAACATATATTGTAAAAAATAGGGGGGGGGGGGGAAGGGGAGGGGCAATTATAATTATAAGCTACATATACATGGCTGAAAGTGCGATTATTTCCTGATATTCGTCCCTCCCCGGAAATATTCTATGAACATTCTGTTTATCGAGCCGAAAGGTTGAAACCTAAATTGAAATCAAGCTAAGTCGAAGTCGTCTGAGGATCATCAACACCCTACACCAATTTTAACACATGGGATGTGAGCTTTTAAATTAAATATTTTAAGGTGATTTATGTTAAAGTCACTTGAATAAAATAAGATTGGGAATTTCAAGGCATTCTTACTAACACACTCATTGGATTATCGTTATTAGGAATTGTACAGACACCAGACGAGTATAGAAATACTCGGATGAAAATAGTAGGGCAAGCAACTGACTTCCCTTTTGCCGCCCCCCCCCCCCCAAATTGTGGGCACTTCTCCCGATTCCCCCCCCCTTTTTTCAATGTTTTTTCACCCGTGGGGGAAGCCGGGGCCTGGTGGGTTGGGTGGGTGTTGGGGGGGGGTGTGTTTGTTTGTTTGTTTGTTTGTTTTTGAGGGGGGGGGGGGTTGCATTGCCACTTAACACCATTTAATTGAATCAGTTAAACTACGGCTTTTTGAATTGTCTACGGTGTGGCAACAGTCGAAAAGTTACCAAGTATTTTTTTTGGGGGGGGGGGGTGAGGGGGCGGTTGTAAGCACACGCAATTTTGATTTCCAGTTACCGCGCTTTTTTGGGCGAATGCGATTTAAAGATAAAAAGGGCAGTTTGAAAATCGAAAGTGAAGATGTTTGCACAGCGCCCTCTTTTGAGCATTTGGCGCATATAATTAAATGAGTCGTTTTATTTTAGGTTACCATGGCTCCACTTACGGAAAATGAAAGAGTTAAAATAAAAGTTATAAAATTAAAGTTACGTCATTCGCTACCCATGCGTACAGCCGCGCTGCAACGTTACGCTTGAAAAAAAAAAAACCCAAAAAACAAGGACGCTTCCTGTTATTACTAGGTATACTACTATGCTTTAAAGTTGGCATGGTGTAGGCTATACGTGCTTTTTAGGTGTGGCACCTTCTAAAAATAGATTTTCAAATTGAATTGATAATTTTCTAGCATTATGAGCTTTCCAATGAGACATTGCACGTAAAAATCAGCCCATGATAAGTGATCAATACACAGTTTTCTCAAAAAGTCCAAAAAAGTGAGCTGAAATTTTTGATATGGTAACCCGCCCTAGATGTATTGTATTGTTTTTCCTTGAATCGGCAAAAAGACTCTGTTTTTGTAAAGCTATAAACCTCAAATCTTCAGAAAATTCATTAGGCCTACCTTTAACCAGGTTGTTCAAATCACACTTCCTTGGTATTGTTCGGATCTGCACGGATACGTCGAAAACCTGTTAAACAAAACAAAGTTTTTCGGCATCATAATTTTTGAAAACATTCTCTTTGAATTCACACTTCCTCTCTTGGTCATTATTTCGAAATCCGTCAAGCGTGACCTTAATACACACAGCTCATAAAAAACCCCAAGTAGGACTGTCCCGAATAAAACACGAACTTGCAGTAGCTAATTATACCATGGAGCTACAGCGCCATGATTATACGAGCGGCTAAAAGGAAATGGTACTTTTACTTCCTCTTTGCGCAAGTCCCTTCTACGTCAAGGTGAAGGCTGATGGAAAACACCGCTACTTTAAATAGACTCACGCGACTGTTGTTTCCCCATTTTCGTGTTGCTTATGACATGTGATCGTGTGAAGACTGTTTATATATCTGGAGTTTCTAGACCAACCAAAGCAGTATACAGCTTGTACTAGGAAACCAGGTTCGTGTTGTGGCTAGCTAGTAGTGGTTATTGAGACTACGAGAAGAGCGCCTCGAAACTTGTCACTGCTATTTCCAGGTAAGATAAATATTGGTAGAGTTTACCTTATAAAAAGATCAAACTAGAAAGTACTCAGAGAGCGCAAACCTCAGCCAAGGCTAATTTCCCGCCATATTGTCAGTATACACACACAAAAGAAATACTTGCATCATACGGTGAAGAATCCTTAAACAAAATCCTGGATCCAGACCCAGATCCGGATCACTTCCAAAATCTAATCGATTTGTACTTGTACCAAGGACCACCCCTGAAACGTTTTTAATGCAAATCTGTCCATAACTTTTTGAGTTATCTTGTTAACAGACAAACCAACCAACAAACTAACAAAATCCGATGAAAACATAGCCTCCTTGGCGGAGGTAATACTTTTGGTAGTGGTAATGGCATTGTGGAACAGCACTTTTTAGGGGCCATTCAGAATGTTCAATGTTTAAAATTTCGACTTTTTTTCCAAATTATTTCGACCCACCCACCCACCCCTAATTTCGATTAATAAAAAACTGAACATGTACATGTACATGCACTTGCATGTACATGTACTTGAACACCATGTACATGTGTGTCTAGTTCAGTGACGGCGTGAAGTTTTCGGTCTTCCTCTTTTATGTGATAAAATATGTGATACCTCACCAACAAGTATCTTTTAACGAAATTCAATCAGAATATTTATCAATTTTTTTTAAATTTTTTTTAGTTGTGTTACTTGTTGGTGTCCCTGCCACACTGTACGATGGTGTAGCCGTGCGCCATGCACGTGGATTGTTTACTTTCGTTTTGACAGGGACTTTACTGAATAGAGTCTGGTGACTGTACATAGAAATTTCTTTGAATAAAAGTTGAATCGTTCATTCAGGTGCACTTGTTATGCAAAGCAGGGGCAGTGGTTCAAGGATATCTATGTCGACGTGCAAAAAGTGTGCAAGAACGCGACTTGAATGCCTTTATGTGTTCACAACACAACGACGCTGTTTAGATATTTCACTGTGACACAGTGAGAAATTTTGGAATCATTATGGCGTCAGCGATACTTGCTGGGGAGCTCTTGCGTACGACTTTCTGTACTTTGGTACTGTTGTTTCCAGTACAATTGTGTGTACGGTAACCCGATGTACCCAGATTTTTAAAGACGAAATTGCCGACCTCAAACTTGTTAGTGCCATATTTGGCAACTATATGTGCGTTATTAGTTTAATTAAACAAATGAACAGGTTAATTAAACATAGTACCATTGAAGGTACCTAAAAGTAAACATAACAGCATAGAAGACCGACAGACGAACATAAAATGTTACAAAATAAACAAATTTGTCTGGATAATTTTTTTAGGGCGTTACCGGCAAGTTAACACAAACTTGGTGTCAAATAGATCATGGGAGTTACTTTTCTTTGACTTTTCATACAAGTTTACATAAACTTTAACTGTATGACCTGCAGTGGCGTAGCCACGGGGGGGGGGGGGGGGGGCGTGGGGGGCGACAGCCCCCCCCCCCCATGAAACCTTGTCGCCCCCCAGTCGCCTCCCCCACTGAGATTTTGAGTTTCTAAAAAAATTATCATTGATCTACATGACGCCCCCCCCCCCCATGAAATGTTCCAGCCCCCCCAGCGGCCCCCCCCCCCCCCCCAACTGAAAAATTCCTGGCTACGCCACTGACAGTACATACAGGGGACGAAGTTGGAAAAGAAACACGCATCGCGATATCGGAACGTTTGCGCGTAGTAGTTCAGGCAAGTCAAAAGATCTATCTTTCTTTGTTTTTTATCTTTTTTCCATGGAAAGAGAATTTCGATTTTCAATTATTTAGCTTGACCCACCCACCCACAATTTGGAAAAAAGATCGAAATATTGAAACATTGAAAATTCTGAATGGCCCCTTACGTTACTTGCACGGACCATGCAGCAGAAACTTGATAGACTGATTGTCTTGAAACTCGGAGTATGTTCAGGGGGTTGATCCGAAGGGGGGGGGGGGGTAGTGACCGGGCCGAAGGCACGCCCTGCATGCTAGGGGGTCCCGGGGCATCCCCCGAATATGTTGGAATTTACTATGTTTTCTCCCGCATTCTAAGGCAATTTGAGGATAAATTAAGGAAAATTAGCATTATATATTTATTAGCTTTGGCACCCAGCATCATAACATTAGTCAGCGGCTGGCTGAAAGGGAGGGGGGGGGGGGGGAGTGGGGATGAGGGGTTCCAACTCCTATCCCTAGATCTGCCACAGTAATGATCCTGATTGATGCGGGACCTACGAGCCGGGCAGCCGACTGGTCGTTGAATATTCGGAAGCGAGAGGGGGGGGGGGTGCTCGACATCATGTGACACAGTCATGATGGCGTTCTTCAATGGAATAACTTGACATCAGTGACGCTATAGCTGCCCCCGGCCTAGAAAGTGCACAAATTTGGACACCCCACACCCCAATGCTGCGCCCCGTGCATGATTATTGTGTTGATGGTGAATAAGTAGGTGATGACGGCGACAGCAGGTCATACACAAGTTGCTGATCCTACTTCACTAGCTAATTAAAACAAAATACAGTGATGCGATTCAGAAGAAATTAAACAAACTGACTCGAAACACAACAAAGAACGGTAAAGCAGAACCGATTATGTAACCTTAAAAGATACAGAAGGGTACAGATTCACCTGTTTGCCAATTATCGTCGACTATTTAATATTTTGTTTTAAATATTTTTTTTCATGGAGGAAAGAGAGAAACATTACTCGTCGCAACTTTCATTGAAAGGAAATTTGAACCACCCCTCTCAAAACCGAAAGTAGATTCACTCTAAACCAGGTATCTAATGTAGTCTTTTATTACAATTCTTATTACTTTGTTTTAAAGGACGCGATAGAGGAACTGCGGTAGACGAATGCTCGCGTGATAAGATGGATGGTGTTGATCGAGTTTCGCTTTTATATCTCCTGAATTGCATTAATGTAATGATTCTTTAAAGAAGGTCATTTTTTTTTCAAACCAGGACTGATTGTGAGGCACTATAATGGAGTTTGCATGCCTCCAACGCCTTGGTCATCGAATGTTCCACGATCTCCACACTTTTTTTGCCTTGATCATTTTTTTTTGTCAGCAAAAACATTTAATAAAGTAAAATTTAAAGGCAACTTCAAGAAAGAATTTGCCAACCAGGGGCAGATATTTGTATCACAAAGTGTGGGGGGGGGGGGGGGGGGGGGGTGGATGATTACAATTTTTTGGTAGTAAAATCCCCCAAAAAGTGACCCTGAAACAATATTTGAAAAGCGGGGGTTGGGGGGGGGGCGGTTAGAACTATTCGCAGATTAAGGGCGCTATTTAATAAACGGTGTTGGAAATTCTGGGGTATAATTGTACACACCACCCACACCCCCCCCACCCCCCGCCCCAAAGTGGGGGATCTAGCCCCCATCCCCCGGGATCTTCGCCAATGTAGCCAGCAGTATAGAGTAGGCTTTAATTCGTAGTTAACACATGAAACTCTTTCAAATTTCTGAACCCTGATCGCCATTATAACGACTACCCTTGTTTGTTTTCACTTTTAACCATGCACGCACAGGACAACAACAAAATGAATCCCGGAAAAAGAACTTTCGGTTTCAGCATTGAGAAGATCTTGTCGGGGCTTTCGGATTTCGGCAGCAGGAGTCTTAACCTTAGCGTGCTGGTGAACGATCCGTCACTGAGAGAGGCGTACTTGGCAGCCCAGACCGACGGTGAGCTACCGACCAATCGAGCCCGGGTCCTGATCCTCGGCGAGCCTCGCGCCGGTAAAACCAGTCTTCTAAACCGGCTCCTGGGGAGAGAGTTCGACATCCGGGAACTGCCGACCGAGGGGATTGAGACGCGCATGTGTCACGTGACTAACGTGGATAAGAAGTGGAACGAATCGGACGCGGCCAAGGCAGACGACATCCGGGAATGCGCATCCGCGGTGGCCATTTTCGGCGAGGCGTCCTCGGACAGAACCAAGATGAAAAACGTAAACAGCAACCCCGCCAAATCATCAGTGGCCCCGAACGCAGCCTCGGCCGTCAATCCCGAAACCAGCAGTGACCTGAACAAAATCTTCAAGTTTCTGCAACTTTTCATCGTTGTTGCAGTTGTCTACATTCTCGGGATGTTTCGGTATGGCTACTTCGTGTTCGTGTGGTGCACCATTCTCGCAATGGCTACGCTATTAGACTACAACAACGGCTATCGCTTCGCGACCTCGATAACCTTCTTCTTTGTCCTCTTCGAAGCATTGATCCGGATTGATCAGCCCCTGGAAGCACTGGCTTGTAAAGCCGATTCCCAGACTCCTCACAGAGAACCCATGGATTTCGCCTCCAACATCGCCCTGGTTTCGATAGCCACACTTCTCGTCGGTATATTTTTAGGTCTTGGGTTTCGCACTGGCCTTGCCGTGGCCTTCTCTGCCTGTGCCCACCCATCCGAAACAAACGTCACACTGGACACTGTTTCACAAGGTCTAGAAGCCTCCTGGAAGGTCCTGGTGATGTGTGTGCTATTCGGATTGGGAGGCTTCATAGGTTTCGCCTGCTACAAGTTCTGTACGGCTGATGATCGGTGGCACAAAAAGAGAACGGCTGTCGCATGGTCTCTAATGTCACTGTTGATTGCTGCTTATTTGAAGAGCGAATGTCGCTACGCACCTTATTGGTTCATCTGTCTCAATGGGTGTTTCATGACAATCGGAGGGGCGTGGGGATCAATCGTGGGCAGGAGAGCGGTTCTGAAGTACGGTCTGAACGCTAGTTATGCCACCAAAAAGATCCTTGGGGTTCTCTTTGGTTTGTACCTTGCGTACGTGTGCGGCTGGTCGCTGAGGGTGCCAAACACCTCATTGCTGTCTATTGGGTTTTTCATTCTATCCATCACCGCACATCCGCTGTTCGATCTCCACACCGCTTACAGGATATGGCGCGCGAAGTCAGTCTTCCCGATCAAGCTCATCCGGAACCAGATGAAAGCGAAAGTACAGGGTCAGCCACTCTTGGAGACCAAGCTGAGTCTGTGGGACTTCGCTGGGGACTCTCTCTACCACTGTGCCCACCACGTCTTCATGCCAGACCGGGCTCTGTATGTGATCGTCTTCAGCTTACAGGCCGCTGTCAACGACGAGAATGGCCAACTGCAGAAGCTTCTGTTCTGGTTGCATTCCGTCTGTGCGCATGCGCATCATCCAGACGCCGTCATCATGATTGTGGGCACCCACAAGGAAAGTGTCACTGAGACCAGCAGCATGCATTTCACCGATGAGCTCCATCGTCGGATTACACCTCCTTTCTGCCACCGACTCGTCGTTAATCCGCTCACCGACCGGGCGCTCTTCCTGGTGGAGAATTCGGAGCCGCTCGATCGCGATTTCCGGCAGCTGCGAGCAGAGATATTCAGACGGGTTGAGAGCGCCGAGTACGCCCGAGAGAAGTATCCCATCAAGTACCTTCACTTCTACCGCGAGATACAAAACCGACGGAAGCTGGCCGAAGAAGACCGTGCCGAAAATGTCATGACACTGACGCAGGTGCAAGCCCTGGCCACACGGACCTGCTGCTTGACGGACATAAAGGACGTGAAGAACATGCTGAAATTCTTCGGCGAGGCAGGAGAGGTCATATACAAAGATGACGACGAGGTGCTGAGACAACACGTTGTGCTGGACCCCCAGTTTTTAGTCGACGTCATGAAGAAGTTGGTGCAAATCCCTCGCGCGTGCAATCGATCTCACCGCTTCGCCGCGGAGTGGATGAACTACGAGAGTACTGGGATCATCACCGAGGGTCTACTGCTGCACATCTATGGCGACATGGCCCATCTTGTTCCTCTTGTAACCCATCTCTTCCAGGCCTACGATCTCATGTGCCTGGTCGTGCCTAGTGTCAACCCAAACTGCCCTGAGAAGTCCTTCCTTGTCCCTGCGATGCTACCTACTTATCAGGGTGACTCGGTGAAGTTCTGGGAACCGATGAGCGGTGAGGAGGTCTTCTACTTCGACTTTGGCTTCTTCGATCCCAGTACCGTCTACTACCGTCTACTAGCCCGCTGCCTGAACCACGCTTGCTGTTCTTACGAGCCGAATGCCAACAACTCCCGGCCGTTGATCTTTGCGGACCGGTGTCGTTTCCATGTTGGAACCAGTTTCATCTTCAAGTTGCAGCTGGAGAGGCGGTCCTCCCAGCAGATGCTTCTGTCGGTCACCGTCCTTGCGTTCGAGCCGAAGTACCCAAACACTAAGCTTCTCCGTCGCTTGCTGGAGGTTGTGAGGAGCATAACAGCGAGGGATTACCCGCACCTCCGATTCACCTTTGGCCCCCGCTGCCCCTTTTGTGACCCGCCACTTGTACCTTCCTCGTCAAAGATGGATGGGAAGAGATCGCTGAAGGAGCTCCCAAGGACAAACTCGACCAGGCAATTCACGTCCTGAAAATGGCCGGACATGACCAACCCTTCCCAACAACGTCACCTGTCGTGATGCTCTGTGGTCAGAGGAGGTACGAGCTGCCAGTGTCTGGATGTTCAAGCCAACCCCTGGTAATTTTTTATCAGTTGTTCAATACATTCTGAAATCGGGTAATTGATCTCCATCAGTTGGAAACTCCCACTGAATGTTTTGTGGTAATTCCATGCGCCCGTGAATTCCACACTTTCGATTGATGGGACATTTTGATATATGACCCTAAACGACTCACCAAAAGCAAACCAAACCAGACCAGTGTATTTTAAACGAATAAAGGTACGATCTAGGTCCAAATTCGTCTGAAGCCTGAGTTCAAGGGTCTAAGTGAACCCGGGTCCAAGTTCTCTGGCTCCAGGCCAAATTGGTCCAGGTCTCAGTTTGTCTGCTCCAATTTTGTCTTGTTGCGGCTACAATTGCTTCCCCGAAGCCCAATTTCCCCATCTTACTGTTGATACCTTTATCTGTTCTTCTGCCAAATCATTGGATATGGTAGTTTGTAAATAATCCAGTGCAAGTCAGTTGTCTTGCACTTCTCTTCCAGTCATCACAGAGCTACAGCCATCCTCCCCAGCGTGTGGCTTATGCCTTGGACACGCCCATCTCTAAGCTACCACCTGACATCTTCCACCGAGTCTGCGCACTTCTCAACAGCTCACTCGGAAGCAGGAACTGGAGAACGTTGGCAGGTTAGAACCACTGAGATTGACAATTAATTAGCGCATGCGCCAACTGCCGTGCACAAAGCTGTGAAGCTGCCTTGAGTCACTCTTTGGCACATCAAAGTGGCGCCTCTACGTTCAGCCAAGTTCGGTCAACGTTACTGATCCCTGTTAGATCGTTCATACAGGACACCTCATAATGGTTCGTACACAATTTTGGATCCTAAAATGGTGCCATAAGAAAACCGGAAGGGGGAGGGGAGCGGGGCATCAACATCTGACACCAAAGGGTGCTGTCAAGATGTACGAGCCTCAACACTTTCTAACATTTAATCTTCGCTGCTCAGCGACCATGTCGACAATAATTATTACAATTTGGCCGAGAAGGACAAAATGGGGAGATTTCACACACCCAACTGCTATGCCACATTGAAATTGATTTTTGAAGATTAATGTCAGAAATTAAACTTGTATTTTTTCTTCGGACAGGTGAATTGGGCAAAGACGTGGAGACCGTGGCAGCGTTGGACAGCGAGCGGGTGGCCAACCCGACCGAGTGCCTGCTCCGGGAGTGGGTGATGATGGACGGCAACGTGACGGTCGGTGCCTTGCTCGAGGTCCTCGCTAGACCGTCACTCCAACGGACTGATATCATACAGACGTTGCGTGCTCAGATGTTACCGACTTGAACATTGTACAGAAGCGATTGACGTGCGTCAGCAAGTTTAGAGGAGATAGAACCTGTGTTATGATCGAAATTATGGGGAAAACACCTTTCGCGTGTGCCATGCCGGCACGGCGCAAGACGATATTTCTTTTGCTATTTTAAGTTCTGTGCAGTTGTGTATACATGTATTATTTACTTATTTGATGAGCACAATATTTGTGTTACTTGTGTATTATAGCGCATCAAACGCACGGAAACAACAAATGACATCTATAGGAGACTGTGTATAGTGAAGGGACGATTCAGAGAGGTTAGTGCCGGGGGTGGGGTGGGGAGGTGGGCTAAATTGACTAAATTCCACTTTTTTTCCGAACTTCGATAGATGTCGTTTAGAGTCTGGTAAATTCTATTTTGGTGATAGTAATTAAAAGAACAGTCAATTTAAATACCAGCGTTTGTTTTGTTTGTTCGTCCTTCTGTTGTTCAAATGAGCAACGATATTTCGTAATTCTCTACCTTATGGAGACGTATATAATAGGGAAGAAAAGATTGTGTACGTCTGCACAGGACAATTTCGATAGGTGAACACGTCTTCACAAGGTTATCACGAAATAGGGAATTAGAGATATGGACTAGGAATTTCCAAAGAGTGGTGATTCGTCGAAAATTGAAGTATTTCATGTAAGGGGTATTACGTCCGAATTTCAGCCCAGGAAATTAATTCTGGTTAAAACAAGAGCATTTTGAAACTACATTTTCACATTCAAACATTTAAGAACATGAGAACAAAGCCTAACTCCACAAGGATACACATTCCAGTATGTGTGAGTGCAGAAAGTGAAAGTGAGAGATGATATGCAAAGTAGTGCTTTCGCAGGCTGGTTTTAATGCTGCAGAAAGCGCGAGGAATCGCAGAGCGAACTTGCGATCGCTAGCGTGCCACGGTGGAATAAATATTGTAAAAAAAGGGGGAAAGCTACATTATGAATGAAAGTGCGATTATTTCCCGATATTCGTCCCTCCCCGGAAATATTCTATGAACATTCTGTAGATCGAGCCGAAAGTTGGAAATCTAAGTTGAAATCAAGCTAAGTTGAAATCATCTGAGGATCATCAACACCCTACACCAATTTTAAACATAAGGGACGTGAGCTTTTAAGTTACATGCAAATAGTTTAAGGTGATTTATGTTAAAGGCACTTGAATAAAATAAGATAAGGAATTTCAAGGCATTCTTACTAACCCACTCATTGGATTATCGTTATTAGGAATTGTATAGCCTAGACACCAGGCGATTATAGAAATGCTCGGATGAAAATAGTAGGGTGAGTTACTGACTTTCTCCTTTTGCCGTCCCCCCGAAAAAAAATGGTTGGCACTTCTCCCGACCCCCCCCCCCCCCCCCCCCCCCACCCCCACCCCCCCCCCCCTTTCAATGTACTTTCACCCATATGGGAAGCGGGGGCCTGATGGGTTGGGTTTAGGTTTTTTTTTAGGGGGGGAAACGGCTTTTCGAATTGTCTACGGTGTGGCGACAGTCGAAAAGTTACCAAGTTTTTTTTTGGGGGGGGGGGGGGTGAGGGGGCGGTTGTAAGCACACGCAATTTTGATTTCCAGTTACCGCGCTTTTTTCGGGCTAATGCGATTTAAAGATAAAAAGGGCAGTTTGAAAATCGAAAGTGAAGATGTTTGCATAGCGCCCTCTTTTGAGCATTTGGCGCGTATAATTACAAGAGTCGTTTTATTTAGGGTTACCATGGCACCACTAACGGAAAATAAAAGAGTTCAAATAAAAGTTCAAATAAAAGTTATAAAAGGAAAGTTACGTCATTCGCTACCTATGCGTACAGATTTACAATAGCAACGTTACGCTTGAAAAAACAAGGACTCTTCCTGTTATTACTAGGTATACTACTATGCTTTAAAGTTGGTGTAGGCTATACGTGCTTTTTAGGTGTGGCACTTTCAAAAATAGATTTTCAAATTGAATTGATTATTTTCTAGCATTACGAGCTTTCTAATGAGACATTGCACGTAAAAATCGGCCCATGACAACTTATCAATAAACAGTTTTCTCAAAAGTACAAAAAAGTGAGCTGAACTTTTAATACGTTGTTTTTCCTTGAATCGACAAAAAGACTCTGTTTTTGTAAAGCTATATAAACCTGAAATCTGCAGAAAATTCATTAGGCCTACCTTTAAGTGGGTTGTTCAAATCACACTTCCTTGGTGTTGTTCTCAGCTTCGCGGAAATGTCGAGAACCTGTTGAACAAAACAAAGTTTTTCAGCATCATAAGTTTTGAAAACATTCTCTTTGAATTCACACTTCCTCTTTGGGTAATTATTTCGAAATCAGTTAAGGGTGACCTTCATACACACAGCTCATAAAAAAACAAGTAGGACTGTCCCGAATAAAACACGAACTTGCAGTAGCTAATTAAACCATGGAGCTATAGCTCCATGATTATTCGAGCGGCTTAAAGGAAATGGTACTTTTACTTCCTCTTTGCGCAACTTCCTTCTACTTGAGGTGAAAGCTGATGGAAAACACCGCTACTTTAAATAGATTCGCACGACTGTTGTTTCTGCATTTTCTTGTTGCTTGTGACATGTGATCGTGTGAAGACTGTTTATATATCTGGAGTTTCTAGACCAACCGAAGCAGTATACAGCTTGTACTAGGAAACCAGGTTCGTGTTGTGGCTAGCTAGTAGTGGTTATTGAGACTACGAGAAGAGCGCCTCGAAACTTGTCACTGCTATTTCCAGGTAAGATGATTATTGGTAGAGTTTACCTTATAAAAGATCAAACTAGAAAGTACTCAGAGAGCGCAAACCTCAGCCAAGGCTAATAATATAATATTTCCCGCCATATTGTCAGTATACACACAAAAGAAATACTTGCATCATACGGTGAAGAATCCTTAAACAAAATCCTGGATCCAGACCCAGATCTAGCCTTGACCAAGGCTATCAGCTTGTTTCCATATGAGCTTGTTCCCGCTACCGCACACCGCACGCGCAGCGACACAATGTTGTACTATACCGTTAGCCCCAACGACCCTTGCGTGTGCTTTGTGTGCATGTACATGTTGTACATGTTGTACACACACTTCCGCAAACAGCCGTATAGTAAGTCGAGGCGGAAGCGCTTCGACTTATTGTACGGCTGTTTGCGGAAGTGTGTGTGGGGCGTACGTACATGCACACAAAGCACACGCAAGGGTCGTTGAGGCTAACGGTATAGTACAACTATAGTGATTGTGTCGCGGCGCGCGCGGTGTGCGGTAGCGGGAACAAGCTCGTATGGGAACAAGCTGATAGCCTTGGTCAAGGCTAACCCAGATCCGGATCACTTCCAAAATCTAATCGATTTGTACTTGTACCAAGGACCACCCCTAAAACGTTTTTAATGCAAATCTGTCCATAACTTTTTGAGTTATCTTGTTAACAGACAAACCAACCAACAAACTAACAAAATCCGATGAAAACATAGCCTCCTTAGCGGAGGTAATACTTTTGGTAGTGGTAATGGCATTGTGGAACAGCACTTTTTATGTTACTTGCACGGACCATGCAGCAGAAACTTGATAGACTGATTGTCTTGAAACTCGGAGTATGTTCAGGGGGTTGATCCGAGTAGGGGGGGGGGGGGGGGGGTAGTGACCGGGCCAAAGGCACGCCCTGCATGCTAGGTGGTCCGGGGCACCCAACCCCCCGAATATGTTGGAATTTACTATGCTTTATCCCGCATTCTAAGGCAATTTGAGGATACATTTAGGAAAATTAGCATTATATATTTATTAGCTTTGGCACCCAGCATCATAACATTAGTCAGCGGCTGAAGCTGGGGAGGGGGATGGGGGTGGGTTGCACCCCGCCCCTAGATCTGCCACAGTAATGATCCTGATTGGTGCGGGACCTATACGAGCCGAGCAGCCGACTGCACGGGTCGTTATATTCGGAAGAACGTGTGTGTGTGTGTGGGTGCTTGACATCACGTGACATAATGATGGCGGTCTTCAACATCAGTGACTCTATAGCTGCCCCGGACTACAAAATGCACAAATGTGGACACCCCACACCCCAATGCTGCGCCCCGTGCATGATTAATGTGGTGATGGTGAATAAGTAGGTGATGACGGTGACAGCAAGTCATACACAAGTCGCTGATCCTACTTCACTAGCTAATTAAAACAAAATACAGTGATGCGATTCAGAAGAAATTAAACAATCTGACTCGAAACACAACAAAGAACGATAAAGCAGAACCGATTATGTAACCTTAAAAGATACAGAAGGGTACAGATTCACCCGTTTGCCAATTTTCGTCGACTATTTAATATTTTGTTTTAAAAAATTTTTCATGGAGGAAAGAGAGAAACATTACCCGTCGCAACTTTCATTGAAAGAAAAATTTGAACCACTCTTCTCAAAACCGAAAGTAGATTCACTTTAAACCGGGTATCTAATGTAGTCTTTTATTACAATTCTTATTACTTTGTTTTAAAGGACGCGATAGAGGAACTGCGGTAGACGAATGCTCGCGTGATAAGATGGATGGTGTCGATCGAGTTTCGCTTTTATATCTCCTGAATTGCATTTATGTAATGATTCTTTAAAGAAGGTCATTTTTTTCAAACCAGGACTGATTGTGAGGCACTATAATGGAGTTTGCATGCCTCCAACGCCTGGGTTATCGAATGCACCACGATCTCCACACTGTTTTTGCCTTGATCATTTTTTTTTGTCAGCAAAACATTTAAAGTAAAATTTAAAGGCAACTTCAAGAAAGAATTTGCCAACCAGGGGCAGAGATTTGTGTCACAAAGTGGGGGGATGATAATTTTTTGGTGCTAAAATCCCCCAAAAAGTGACCCTGAAAAACTATTTGAAAAGCGGGGGTTGGTGGGGGCGGTTAGGACTATTTGCAGATTAAGGGCGCTATTTAATAAAGGGTGTTAAAATTCTGGGGGGGGGGGGGGATGATTGTACACACCACCCACCCTCTGCCCAAAAGTGGGGGATATAGGCCCCACCCCACCCCCAGATCTTCGCCAATGTAGCCAACAGTATAGAATATGCTCTAATTCGTAGTTAATACATGAAACATATTCAAATTTCTGAAACTTGAACGCAATTATAACAACGACTACCCTTGTTTGTTTTCACTTTTAACCATGCACGCACAGGACAACAACAAAATGAATCCCGGGAAAAGAACTTTCGGATTCAGCATTGAGAAAATCTTGTCAGGGCTTTCGGATTTCGGCAGCAGGAGTCTTAACCTTAGCGTGCTGGTGAACGATCCGTCACTGAGAGAGGCGTACTTGGCAGCCCAGACCGACGGTGAGCTACCAACCAACCGAGCCCGGGTCCTGATCCTCGGCGAGCCTCGCGCCGGTAAAACCAGTCTTCTGAACCGGCTCCTGGGGAGAGAGTTCGACATCCGGGAACTGCCGACCGAGGGGATTGAGACGCGCATGTGTCACGTGACCAACGTGGATAAGAGGTGGAACGAATCGGTCGCGGCCAAGGCAGACGACATCCGGGAATGCGCATCCGCGGTGGCCATCTTCGGCGAGGCGTCCTCGGACAAAACCAAGATGAAAAACGCCAACAGTAACCCCGCCAAATCATCAGTGGCCCCGAACGCAGCCTCGGCCGTCAATCCCGGAACCAGCAGTGACCTGAACAAAATCTTCAAGTTTATGCAAATTTTTATCGTTGTTGCAGTTGTCTACATACTCGGGATGTTTCGGTACGGCTACTTCGTGTTCGTGTGGTGCACCATTGTCGCCATGGCTACGCTATTAGACTACAACAACGCCTATCGCTTTGCGACCTCGCTAACTTTCTGCTGGGTCCTCTTGGAAGCCTTGATCCGGATTGATCAGCCCCTCGAAGCACTAGCTTGTAAAACCGATTCCAAGACTCCTCACAGAGAACCCATGGATTTCGCCTCCAACATCGCCCTGGTTTCGATAGCCACAGTTCTCGTCGGTATATCTCAAGGTCTTGGGTTTCGCACGGGACTTGCCGTGGCCTTCTCTGCCTGTGCCCACCCATCTGAAACAAACTTCACACTGGGCACTGTTTCACAAAGTCTAGAAGCCTCCTGGAAGATCCTGGTGGTGTGCGTGCTATTCGGGGTGGGAGGCTTCATAGGTTTCGCCTGCTACAAGTTCTGTACGGCTGATGATCGGTGGCACAAAAAGAGAACGGCTGTCGCATGGTCTCTAATGTCACTGTTGATTGCTGCTTATTTGAAGAGCGAATGTCGCTACGCACCTTATTGGTTCATCTGTCTCAATGGGTGTTTCATGACAATCGGAGGGGCGTGGGGATCAATCGTGGGCAGGAGAGCGGTTCTGAAGTACCGCCTGAACGCTAGTTATGCCACCAAAAAGATCCTGGGGGTTCTCTTTGGTTTGTACCTTGCGTACGTGTGCGGCTGGTCGCTGAGGGTGCCAAACACCTCATTGCTGTCTATTGGGTTTTTCATTCTATCCATCACTGCACATCCGCTGTTCGATCTCCACACCGCTTACAGGATATGGCGCGCAAAGTCAGTCTTCCCGATCAAGCTCATCCGGAACCAGATGAAAGCGAAAGTCCAGGGTCAGCCACTCTTGGAGACCAAGCTGAGTCTGTGGGACTTCGCTGGGGACTCTCTCTACCACTGTGCCCACCACGTCTTCATGCCAGACCGGGCTCTGTATGTGATCGTCTTCAGCTTACAGGCCGCTGTCAACGACGAGAATGGCCAACTGCAGAAGCTTCTGTTCTGGTTGCATTCCGTCTGTGCGCATGCGCGCCATCCAGACGCCGTCATCATGATTGTGGGCACCCACAAGGAAAGTGTCACTGAGACAAGCAGCGTGCATTTCACCGATGAGCTCCATCGTCGGATTACACCTCCTTTCTGCCATCGACTCGTTGTTAATCCGCTCACCGACCGTCCGCTCTTCCTGGTGGAGAATTCGGAGCCGCTCGATCGCGATTTCCGGCAGCTGCGAGCAGAGATATTCAGACGGGTTGAGAGCGCCGAGTACGCCCGAGAGAAGTATCCCATCAAGTACCTTCACTTCTACCGCGAGATACAAAACCGACGGAAGCTGGCCGAAGAAGACCGTGCCGAAAATGTCATGACACTGACGCAGGTGCAAGCCCTGGCCACACGGACCTGCTGCTTGACGGACATAAAGGACGTGAAGAACATGCTGAAATTCTTCGGCGAGGCAGGAGAGGTCATATACAAAGATGACGACGAGGTGCTGAGACAACACGTTGTGCTGGACCCCCAGTTTTTAGTCGACGTCATGAAGAAGTTGGTGCAAATCCCTCGCGCGTGCAATCGATCCCACCGCTTCGCCGCGGAGTGGATGAACTACGAGAATACTGGGATCATCACCGAGGGTCTACTGCTGCACATTTATGGCGACATGCCCCATCTTGTTCCTCTGGTAACCCATCTCCTCCAGGCCTACGATCTCATGTGCCTGGTCGTGCCTAGTGTCAACCCAAACTGCCCTGAGAAGTCCTTCCTTGTCCCTGCGATGCTACCTCCTTATCAGGGTGACTCGGTGAAGTTCTGGGAACCAATGAGCGGCGAGGAGATCTTCTACTTCGACTTTGGCTTCTTCGATCCCAGTACCGTCTACTACCGTCTACTAGCCCGCTGCCTGAACCACGCTTGCTGTTCTTACGAGCCGAATGCCAACAACTCCCGGCCGTTGATCTTCGCGGACCGGTGTCGTTTCAATGAAGGAACCAGTTTCATCTTCAAGTTGCAGCTGGAGAGGCGGTCCTCCCAGCAGATGCTTCTGTCAGTCACCGTCCTTGCGTTCGAGCAGAAGTACCCAAACACTAAGCTTCTCCGTCGCTTGCTGGAGGTTGTGAGGAGCATAACAGCGAGGGATTACCCGCACCTCCGATTCACCTTTGGCCCTCGCTGCCCCTTTTGTGACCCGCCACTTGTACCTTCCTCGTCAAAGATCGATGAGGAAGAAATCGCTGAAGGAGCTCCCAAGGAGGACAAACTCGACCAGGCAATTCACGTCCTGAAAATGGCCGGACATGACCAACCCTTCCCAACAACGTCACCTGTCGTGATGCTCTGTGGTCAGAGGAGGTACGAGCTTCCGGTGTCTGGATGTTCAAGCCAACCCCTGGTAATTTTGTAAACAGTTTTTATCAGTTGTTCAATACATTCTGAAATCGGGTTATTGATCTCCATCAGTTGGACACTCCCACTGAGTGTTTTGTGGTAATTCCATGTGCCCGTGAATTCCACACTTTTGATAGATGGGACATTTTTATATGAAACTTATCGACTCACCAAAAGCAAACCAAACCAGACCAGTGTATTTTAAACGAATAAAGGTACGATCTAGGTCCAAATTTGTCTGAAGCCTGAGTTTAAAGGTCCAAGTTAACCAGGGTCCGAGTGCTCTGGCTCCAGGCCAAATTGGTCCAGGTCTCAGTTTGTCTGGTCCAATTTTGTCTTGTTGCGGCTAGATTTGCTTCCGCGAAGCCCTCCCTAATTTCCCCATCTTACTGTTGATACCTTCATCTGTTCTTCTGCCAAATCATTGGATATGGTAGTTTGTAAATAATCCAGTACAAGTCAGTTGTCTTGCACTTACTTCCAGTTAACACGGAGCTACAGCCATCCTCCCCAGCGTGTGGCTTATGCATTGGACACGCCCATCACTAAGCTACCACCTGACATCTTCCACCGAGTCTGCGCACTTCTCAACAGCTCACTCGGAAGCAGGAACTGGAGAACGTTGGCAGGTTAGAACCACTGAGATTGACAATTAATTAGCGCATGCGCCAACTGCCGTGCACAAAGCTGTGAAGCTGCCTTGAGTCACTTTTTGGCACATCAAAATGGCGCCTCTACGTTCAGCCAAGTTCGGTCAATGTTACTGATCCCTGTTAGATTGTTATTCAGGACACCTCACAATGATTCGAATACAATTTTGGATCCTAAAATGGTGTCATAAGAAAACCGGAAGGGGGAGGGGGAGGGGGGCATCATCATCTGACACCAAAGGGTGCTGTCAAGATGTACGAGCCTCAACACTTTCTGACGTTTGCGCTGCTCACCGACTATTAAGTCGACAATAATTAATTTCGATTTTGCCGACAAGAACGACAAAATGAGGAAATGTCACACACCCATCACCCTCTGCGATGCCACGTTGCAATTAATTTTCGAAATTAATTTCAGAACTTGTTGTTTTTTTTTTTTTTTGGACAGGTGAACTGGGCAAAGACGTGGAGACCGTGGCAGCGTTGGACAGCGAGCGGGTGGCCAACCCGACCGAGTGCCTGCTCCGGGAGTGGGTGATGATGGACGGCAACGTGACGGTCGGTGACTTGCTCGAGGTCCTCGCTAGACCGTCACTCCAGCGGACTGATATCATACAGACGTTGCGTGCTCAGATGTCACAGTCTTGAACATTGTACAAAGGGATTGACGTACGTCAGCAAGTTTAGAGGAGAAAAGGAATTGTGTTCGCATCTCAATATGGGGAAAAACACACCGTTCGCGTGTGCCACGGCGCAAGACGCTTCTTTGCTGCGCAGTTTTTTGACCAGCGCCATTTGTGTTACTGTGTATAAACGCATCCGACGGCACTACAGGAGACTATGTAAAAATTACATTTTTTTGTTACTGTCAAATCCAAATTTCAAACACGTGTTGAACAAAACATCGACTTCACGGCAACATATCAAAAGTCGAAAAAAAAATCCCCTTTGAATTCACATTTCCTCTTACACAGGGTCGTTATTTCGAAATCCGTCAATTTCAGTATGACATTAAAACATACATGTACAGCTCACAAAAAATGACTTCCCCAAGCGCACGGGAACGGGGGGGGGGGGGGGGGGGTGGGTGCTGTCCTGTGGGCGCTGCAGCACCCCCAACTTTTTGGATTGGGGTGCTGGAATATGCTTCAGCACCCCGTGTTGTTATGTGGATTATGTATATATTTTCATTATGTTAATAACGGTGTTGTGTAAAATTACTTCGTATTATATGTTGTATGCTTAAACGTTAACATAACGATTTAATATTTCTAGTGACATATAACGTTGAAATAAATGTTGAGCAATAATAATAATACTCCCAGGCAAAAATGTGTTCCAGCCAGCAGTGTTCTACGACCATGAAATTGCGTCGCTACGTTATGCATAGTACATATGCTTGCTCTACAAAATCTCCTTCGTTTTGTTCGTTTCTAGTTTTGCCGCGGCTAAGCGCGGCGCTTCGAAAGTCTAGCACAAACACTGTAAAATAGTAAGAGGAGGTATCTTCAGGCAGTGCAGAATCGATATTTCTCTCAAGGTTTCCAAAATCATGACACTATGATATTTCCGCCATGACTGAAGCTTTGACCCGAAAGCAATAACCTCGGCCGTGACAATGGTGGCAAAGTTGTTTATGCTTGCCAGGTGTTTTTTTCATTCCATCTTTCAATAGTTGCAAATGTTCATACCTTTCCCCTGAAGGTTTTCCTTTCATTAATGAGTTTCACTGACGTTGCTAGCATTCCGTACTCGACATTAACAAATGGCAAGTTGAACACACAACCCCGACCTAATAGGAGTGGGACGGGCTTTCATTGAAACTATTTCAATGCTGTTATACGCCAATTCCAGTGTAGTTTCGTTTTGATAAAAAAGCTATTCATGTTGAACCCTCTGCAAGTTTTTTCTTCATAAAAAACTAAATAGACCGATAAGTCCTTGCGTAGCCCCAAACTTGCCATCTATTAATTTGGATTTTTAAACTTCCTCATCCTAATATCCCAAATTATATTCCAAATTTTACTGTGGATTCTTATTCCCTTCCCGAATAATGTAGCCTTTCCCTTCCCACATGTCCTTTTCCCCTACCACTCACCCAATTTCTTACTGCATCTTAATGTGTTAAACGTGTAATTGTTGATTTGCTATTTTATCAATTTTGGGTTCCTTAAATTTAGCTTTATCATTTCTTAATAGTAAAATTGTAATGATTACTCTTTAGTATTTTTAAATTAATGCATTATTTATATATATTGTTACAGCTTCACACAATTCCGCTATAGGTGGCGAGAAAGCTGATTTAATAAACCATTTATGAATGAATGAATGAATGAATGAATGAATGAACGAATGAATGAATGAATGAATGAATCTACCGATCATAAACATAGAGATGCATTTGGTCTCTTAGTCTTTTATATTTGCCATTCCCTGTAACAAACAAATAACACTGCAAACATATCGAGAGCCGTCATTTGGTGAGTTAGAACTATGTGAATATTTTTATGAACAGAAATTCATCCGCTTCCAGTGAAACCAGTTGTTTTAACTTGAACTTTCGGGTTTTATTGATATACTTCAGTATATTTTATCACAGTGCATCCAGAATCCAACATTTTCCGGGTCTTAAAGCAGGCCCCTGGTCCTGTGGCCCCACGCCGTAAGGGCTCGGGAAACAAAACAAAACATACACGAAGGAATTTACTGAATGCAAGAAATTAAGCAGCCTTGCAACAATAATATTTACATGCGATGTCATGCATATAATGATACAATTCTTTTTCCAGAATTAAATGGAACCAAAAATGGAGATAGACATACAAGGTTCTCCGCTATTCAGTACAGTTAAACGTTTTGACAGCAACGGTATATTCTAAACAAAATAATGAAATAAATTGTCTTTATAATCTAAAAAAACCTTTGCTAAAAAGTCAAATTAAAGTGGCCAGGAATCGCCTCAGATTGTACCGTGCCACAGAGCATCCATATTCCAAATTAAGCCACGACGTAAGGACTTTGCGCTCCGCTTTCGCATTAATTTTGTCCGTCCTTTTAGAAATTCAAGCACCCCCTGGCAAAAGTTTTTTTTTTCCAATGGGAGTTCCCCGAAAAAAAATATGAACTTACAGTCTGTAGCTCATTATACGAGTGGCTTTGGGGATAATGGTAGTTTTACTTCCTCTTTTTACAAGTCCCTTGTAATTTAAACGATGTAGGAAAACCCCGCTACTTTTACTTTCACACGATTGTTGTTTTCGCATTATTCTCGTTGCTTATGCAATGTGACTGTGTGACGACAGCACTATTGTCTTGATGTTGTCATCATACGGCTTCACGTTTATTGCGTGAATCTGGGCAACTAAACGGTCACGGTTTAGTGTTGTAGGAAACCACTGTCTTGCGGTTTGTTCATGGTTACTGAGACTACAGGAATAGTGGCTTGAGAATTTTGGACTCTTGTACTAAAGTCATTGCTATTTCCAGGTAAGATAATAGGTATGATTTTACCTGATATAAACAGATCAGAATAATTGGGGTAAAGTGTTTGGCATTTTTGCACTATGCTACTTCCTGGTATGGACTAGGAGCAGAAACTTGAGATACTTGGTGGTCAAATCGCTTGTCAGCGGCTCCTGGTATGTTCAGGGGGTTGATCTGAAGGGGAGGGGGAGGGGTTTAGTGGATGGAGGCTTGCCGAAGGCACTCCCTGCTGGGGGGGGGGGGGGGGTTCCGGTCCAGGGGCATGTCCATGTAATGTTTACATTATTGCAATGCATTTGTATAGCCACCTTCTACTGCATGTGTTCTAGAGCAGTATATGCTTATGACCCTCAACCTGAATGGCATGTACTAAATTACACACTCTCACACGAGGTATCCATCCTGCACAATCGTGTCTCCCTTGTCCATTAATTTCGGCTCCGATATTTATCGTTCATTAGTCTTAGTCAGACATCATAGTCCCCTTCCCCGGCTTTTTTTTTAATATAAGATGTTTTCTTCTGCATTCATTTTAAGACAGTTTGAGGATAAATGTAGGAACTTTATTTAGCATTCAATTTATTTTTGTGGGTCCCCATTTTACTATAGTATTGTTGATGTACCCTAACGTGGCGCGGCCCCTAAGGGGCCATTCAGAATTTTCAATGTTTTAAAATTTCGACTTCTTTTCCAAATTATTTTGACCCACCCACCCACCCCTAATTTCGATTAATAAAAAAACTGAACATGTACATGTACATGCACTTGCATGTACATGTACTTGAACACCATGACATGTGTGTCTAGTTCAGTGACGGCGTGAAGTTGTCGGTCTTCCTCTTTTATGTGATAAAATATGTGATACCTCACCAACAAGTATCTTTTAACGAAATTCAATCAGAATATTTATCAATTTTAAAAAAATGTTTAGTTGTTGTGTTACTTGTTGGTGTCCCTGCCACACTGTACGATGGTGTAGCCGTGCGTTATGCAAGTGGATTGTTTACTTTCTTTGACGGGGACTTTACTGAATGAGTCTGGTGACTGTACATAGAAATTTCTTTGAATAAAAGTCGAATCGTTCATTCATGTGCACTTGTTATGCAAAGCAGGGGCAGTGGTTCAAGGATATCAATGTCGACTTGCAAAAAGTGTGCAAGAACGCGACTTGAATGCTTTTATGTGTTCACAATTCAACGACCCTGTTTAGATATTTCACTGTGTGACACAGTGAGAAATTTTGGAATCATAATGGCGTCAGCGATACTTGCTGGGGAGCTCTTGCGTACGACTTTCTGTACTTTGGTACTGTTGTTTCCAGGACAATTGTGTGTACGGTAAGCCGACGTACCCAGATTTTTAAAGACGAAATTGCCGACCTCAAACTTGTTAGTGCCATATTTGGCAACTATATGTGCGTTATTAGTTTAATTAAACAAATGAACAGGTTAATTAAACATAGTACCATTGAAGGTACCTAAAAGTAAACATAACAGCATAGAAGACCGACAGACGAACATAAAATGTTACAAAATAAACATATTTTGTCTGGATAATTTTTTAGGGCGTTACCGGCAAAGTTAACACAAACTTGGTGTCAAATAGAACATGGGAGTTACTTTTTTCTTTGACTTTTCATACAAGTTTACATAAACTTTAACTGTATGACCTGCAGTGGCGTAGCCACAGGGGGGGGGGGGGGGGGGGAGGGGGCGTGGGGGCGACAGCCCCCCCCCC